>NW_021145250.1:665793-965793 GCF_900634775.1 Gouania willdenowi
CTGAAGCTGCTGGGAGAAGGATCGTATGGGAGGGTGATGCTGGCTGTGCACAGGAAGAGAGGTAAGCATAGATCTAGAACACATTAAGCTAGAACACATAGATCTAGAACACATTAAGCTAGAACACATAGATCTAGAACACAGATATGCTCCTCTGTCACAGACTTATAGAGAGTAGATCTAGACGTGTAAAGAATAGATCTGTCAGTAGCATGTAGCTGCGCTGGCTGGGTGTGGTCAGATGGTAAAAGGGCGGAGCTATATTATCAGGTATGATTAACTGGGCGTGGTCAGATGGTAAAGGGGCAGAGCTATGATTGTATAGATGTGGTCAGATGGTAAAGGGACAGGGCTATGATTATCTGGTTGTGGTCTGGTGGTAAAGGGGTGGAGCTATGATTATCTGGGTGTGGCCAGATTGTAAAGGGGTGGGGCTATAATTATCCGGGTGTGGTCATGTGGTAAAGGGGTGGCGCTATGATTATCTGGGTGTGGTCAGATGATGAAGTTACAGAGCTATGATGATGTGTTTGTCCTACAAATGGTCAAGGGGCGGAACTATGTTGTCAGGTATGATTATATGGGTGTGGTCAGATGGTAAAGCGGTGGAGCTATGATTATCTGGGTGTGGTCAAATGATAAAGGGGCGGAGCTATGATGATGTATCTCTCTTCCAGGAACTCCAATGGCTCTGAAGTTCTTCCCACGGGGCTCTACATCCCTATGGTCGTTCCTGAGGGAGTACCAGCTCTCCCTGACTCTCTCTCACCCGTCCCTAACGTCAGCTCTAGGAATCGTTTACTCCACTCCGTCTCACTACGTCTTTGCTCAACAGGCCAGTCTCTACGGAGACCTGTATGATGTCATCACCCCACAGGTGGGCGGAGCCTTTAGACCTTTATACCCCTCCCCTCTTCTGTGAGGCTGACCTGCTACTCTGTGCACAGGTGGGCGTGGGGGAGGAGCTTAGTCAGAGCGTGCTGAGTCAGCTTTGTGGAGCCTTGTCACACCTGCACTCTCTGGGGTTCGTTCATAGAGACGTGAAACCAGAAAACGTCTTTCTGTGTGACGCCGCGTGTCGATGGGTGAAGCTCGGAGACTTTGGAATGGTGTGTGAGAGTTTCTTATTAATGTTAAAAGTAAACATTCTTTGTGTTTTTTCTGTAATTGTGTGTGTGGTTTTTTGTTGTTGTTATTTTTGTTTGTGTTTTTTGTTTAAATGGTGTGCGTTTTTGTTATCGTTTCGTGTTTCCCTCCCCTGTAGTGTTTTCATTTGAGTTTCTGTGTTATATTCAACCAGTCTGTGTGTGTTTATTCCTTCCAAACATATTTAATAATATAACATGCTGACAGTGTGTGATATTCTATATATAGATATTGCGTTTCAGGAAGTTGATTCTGTGATTTCCGTGAGGCAGAGTCTGAGATAGAGCCAAACATCGTCTGCGTAACGAGAAACATTGACAATGGAACATTTTCATCTTTTCTTCATAATATTAGGTGTTTGTGTTGTTAAATAGTGTGTGTTAAAGGTGTGTGTGTGTGTGTGTGTGTGTGTGTGTGTGTGTGTGTGTGTGTGTGTGTGTGTGTGTGTGTGTGTGTGTGTGTGTGTGTGTGTGCAGGTGAAGCCCAGAGGCAGCAGGGTTCCTGAGGTGTGGTACAGCTCTGCGTACTGTACGCCTGAGGCTGAGCTCGCCAGAGGAAACCAGGACAGCTGGAGCTGCATTAGTGATGATGATGATGATGAAGAGGAGGGGAAGAGGAAGAGGAAGGGCCGGGTGTGGGCGTCGGTGGAGCCCGGCGTGGACAGCTGGGCTCTGGGTATCCTGGCATACGCCTTGCTCACGGGCACCCAGCCGTGGGCGGAGACGTCCAGCGACTGCGTGGCGTACCAGAAATACCAGCAGTGGGTCCAGGGGGTGCACGAGGACCAGCGTGAGGACCTGATTGAAGACAGGCGGGGCGATGAGGAGCCCTGTCCCAAAGCGCCACAGTTCGCCTGTTTCACACCTCTGGCCTGCTCGCTGTTCCTCTCGCTCCTCAACCCGCGGCCACAGCTCCGAGGACGGCCTGAGGATGTCCTGCGGTTCCTTGGAGGTGATTGGCTGCTGGATGGAGAGAAGAAGAAGAAGGAGGGGCCAGGACCACGATGAGGAGGGACAGTTCTTCATCCATCGCCGCATCCAATAAGGAACTGAGAGGCGTCCTGATCACAGAGAGGAGGCGCGCTCGCTCTACTTTGAGCTCCTCCTCCATCAAACTTCCTTATTTCAGACGCTGAAGATTTCAGAAATCAGAGAAAGGCAGAAAATGAAAGTCGTCTCACGGTCAACGTAAGAAAAACTCGAGGAATAGAAATGATCAAATACTTTTGTGGGTTTTTCCTTAAATCTTTTGTGTTTTTGTTTTGTGGATTTTTTCCCTGTAATTTAGTGTGTTTTTGTTTTTTGTGTGCTTTGGAGTAATTTTATTGTTATTTTGTGTTTTTTCTGTGTTTTTGGCGCCATTTTGCATATTTTTTTGTACTTTTTCGTGTTTCTGTTGTCATTTTTTGTTTTGTTTTAAAATACTGTAATTGAGTGTGTTTTCATCTTTTTTTGTGTGTTTTGAAGTAATTTTGTTGTCATTTTGTGTTTTTTCTATAATTGTGTTTTTTTTCTGTCATTTCCTGTATTTTTTGTGTATTTTTTGTATGTCTTTGGAGTTATTTTGTGTACTTTTGTGTTCTGTCAGTTTGTGTGTTTCTGTTGTTGTTTTGTGTACTTTGGGAGTCATTTTAAGTGATAATGATGTGAGACGTTATGTCACACTTCTTCCACTTTTTCTGCCTTTTAAAAAAAAACTGCTTCATCATTATATTTTTTGCTTTTTCACATTTTACGTTGAAATATTTTATGAAAGGTGCAGTCCGCAACTCTCAGATCCCCCTCCCCCCCTCCCTCCCTGCTGCTCTCTTGCCCTGCCTCTAAACTTCCCAAAGTCCCTCCCTCAGAGGAGCTAACAAGCTAATGTTAGTCCAACAGCAAAATCACAGTAATATAACATGCTCTGTTAAAAACATATTACTGCAGCGCTTCTCTCTCTCAATGTGCACACACCTCAGCAGCAGCAACAACACAGTGTCTATTACAGCAGCCCACACAGAGGCTGCTGCGTGCACACACAAACAACACATGCACTACATAGTTCTAGTGTAACAATTACAATTCAAACAAAATGTAAATCAAGCAGCGGTAATTACCTTTCTAGCAGAAAAGTCACCAATTCCATCTTCTACTCCTCCAGACCATACACTGTAAAAAAGACGGCGCTCCAGCCTGGGAAAGAAGGGGGTGGGGGGGGGGAATCAATGAGTCTATTTTTTTTTCACAAAAACTACTAGTTTCATGTAAGGTTGTCCTTATATAGTGACTGCTTTAGCAAATATGACAAAAATTCCCTTTTATAAGAGTTGCAGACTGCACCTTTAATGTTACAGTGAATAAAAAACTGTTGGGGTTGAAAATTTGCTTGAAAAACATAAAAATCTGTTGATAATGTTGGAATGAAACCAAACAAATGATGTTAAATGAAATAAAGTAATGATTAGAGTTAAGGTCTGATCCCACTGTACACACCATTATTCAATTTAACGCCTTTTATTCTGAAATTTTATCCAGATTTAACCCTTTATAGGGAACTCATTGAAATTGTTTTAAATTAAATGTCTTAATCTTAGAGTGTTACTGGATGGTATAACAGGTCTTGATTACTGTTGTAAAAAATGTTTGAATGTAGAAAATGCAGTTTATTTAGGCTACCATATGTAAGTCTTTGCCCGTGAATGGTAAAAAAAAAAAAAAAAAAAAAAAAATCCAAGAAGTGTAAACAGAAAATAAAGAAAAGCATATATAAGGTGAAAGGAACATGTTTTTTACATTAAATGATGAATTATAGAAAAATACCATTTGGATCTTTCTTCTGGTACCAAACTAAATAAATACACTCACACGTCCAAGTAAATACTAAACAAATGCAATAGAACTGTCATTAAATAACACATATTTACTAATTATAGCTTTCTAATTAAAAAATAAATAAAAATGGTTAAAATAGTGTGAATCACTGTGAAGCAGATTTTATAGTGTTATAAAAGCATTAAGCAACATTAAAACATAATAACCTAAGTTTTATTTGTAAATAAATTGTTCTATAAGTACATGTTAAATGTTTCATGTCTAAAAACACTCAAACTAAACCAACTCATTTAAGGTAAACAGGGTGTTTGATCAAAAATAGCGCCCATATTTTCCTGCAGTAATTTCACTAAGTCGTTCACAAACAAATCATATTTCTTCACTTTGTATCAACTAGTAAACTACAAACACTGTGAGTTTGATCTACTTACCAACGTTAGTTTAGACGTTGTCTTTAATAAATACACATTGATCACCATTTAATGACTTCAGAGAAACAGGAAGTGTGAGTCCTCCCAGGTCTCTGCTGATTGGTCAAATGTTACATTCATGTGATCTGTGATGTAGAGTAATCTCTGCTGATTGGCTGGTGAAGACCACATGGCTCTTGATCTCAGAAATAACAAGTTTTTCTAGTTTTGTTTCATGTCCAAACGTCTTTAATTCTGATTTATTGAGGTTAGTTTAGATTCTGGGTTAATGATCACATTGATTTAGTGAGTAGGAGTGATCTATGACTATATGTCTGCAGCTCTGATCTATGACCATATGTCTACAGCTCAGCTGATGAAGTGTTTTACGACGTGTGGACATGAGCAGATTCCCACTGGTGTCTGTTTCTATTCCTAGAGGGAGTTTATATTTAATTTAAAGCTTCATGTTTAATATAAAGGTTGTCATAGTAACACTGAAGAAATCTCGGCTGCAGAATGAGAGGAAGATTAATGATGTTTGTTTCCTGTCCAGCTGCTCACTACCTTCTTAACCCTGTCAACACTGAGCTTTAAACTATCCCTCACTGAGGGGGAAACAACCCGACACCACCACGTGTCTATCCACGGCCCTGCAGCATGTTCACAGTAGGAGAATAAAAAATAAATAACCCACATAAACGACCCAAAACACACAAAACTACCCCAAAAACATATTAAATATACCCCAAAAAACTTAATGAATCCAAAACACACAAAATGACACAAAAAAATCACAAATTCACCCAGAAGAGATACAAAACGTTGCAAAATACACTAAAAACAGCACTAAAAATGCAAAAAAAATTCTAAAAGATATATAAAAAGAATCTGGAAAACAAAAAACCTCAAAAAACATACAAAATAATCCCCAAAGCAACAAAATAAAAAACGTACACACAAAAAGATTCCAAAAACACACAAAATGACACATAAAACATAAATTGACTGAAAAGAGATTCAAAATACACAGAAAACAACACCAACACCAAACGTGCAAAATTCAAAACGATATTTAAAAAAAATCTGAAAACACAAAAACCCCTTAAAACAACAAAAAATAAACTTAATGCTTCCAAAACACCGAAAACGACAATAAAAACCAAACAAATTAATCCGAGAAATGCCCAAAATGACTCCAAAAACATTTAGCCCTATGCTACTAATCTAGATAATTATATCCTGGATTATTCTCTGTTAGCGGGCTACGGCTAACCAAACATTCCCTGTCAGAGAGAAGTAGTCCTACGATGGTCGATAAAGGATGTCATTAGTACATGAAACGATTATTTATCATTAATAATCTTCTTTCCTAAACACAATTGTCAGATCTGCACCAACCAGGGCCTTCTATCAATGTACAGGTCGTTTTCTAAGAGATCTGATTGGTCAGGAGGCGGGACTTTAGTACTAAAACCCTAGCCAGAGCAAAACCTGCTCGCGACCAGGCTAGTCGTTCAGCAGAAGTTACCATGGTGATTTAGCTCTGTAAGACGTTAGCGAGCATCGTAGTCCAGCACACGCTGATTAAATCCTGGAAGTTAGCGCGATAAAATGTAATCTAGACTCGTAACATAGGGCCAAATTGACCCAAAAGACTACACACAAAAAACTACACTAAAAACACACAAAACCTGTATTTCACAAATCTGAAAACACAAAATGACTCAAAAAACCAACAAAATGACTCAAAAAACCAACAAAATGACAAAAAAAACCCAGTTTACCGTAAAACACACAAAAACAACACAAAAATAAACAATATGATTCCAAAACTACATTAAAAATACACAAAGTGACTGTCCAATGACTTTAAAAACACAAAATACACTGGTTAACACTGATGTCGTTGTGTTCACTGGGTGGTGTAGAAGATAAAAAGGTAAACGTGCTAATCTCGGACGATCTTGACTGTTTGTTGGACATTTATTTGGAATAAAAACAAAAGTCTCGTTGCTCTCTTTACAAAGATTATATATTACACAAACAAGGAATTTAAAAAAAATACTTACAGACATCATAAAATAATACTTTTCTCTCTTTTTTTTCAGCACCATCGTTTTTTTTTGTTTTTTTTTTACCTGGAAATGGTTTCAGAAACAATCAAAACAAACAAATATTTAAGGTGGAAACACTTTGAGCTTCTGAAAATTCCCAGAAAATTCAAAATAAAAGTCGACAAAACCACATCAAAGCACCACGTGATTTTTATTCCTCTCTCTCTCTCACACACATCCTCCCCCTGCTCCCCCACTCTGCTGGGGTTACAGTGTGTGTGTGTGTGTGTGTGTGTGTGTGTGTGTGTGTGTGTGTGTGTGTGTGTAAACGTCCAACAGGAACCACACAGACCTGCAGAGTCAGCGTTTAATCATGGAACAGCACAGAACGGCCACAGGTCATTGTTTGGAGGGGGCGCCAACAGAAGCGGAGCATCTCAGACCATCGTTAAGTTTCACTCGCTGCTGCGTGAGAATAAATACAAACGTAACAAAACGCAGCGACAGGCCGAGACGCTTCCACTCCAAACCCCCTTTTTTAAATAAATACAATAGAAATATCACGACTTCTGTACAAATGGAGTGAAATGCTGCACATTTTCCCACGCTTCGCTTCAAAAGAATCACAGAAGAGACTCAAAAACGAGGCCGATGATAGAATTAGCACCTTGTTACAGTTCCCTAAAGCATATGAATGGATTAAAAGGAAGAAAAAACACTTCTCAGTTTATCTGTGAGGTGATGAGCACACACGTTTTGTTCCCACAGAGCTGCGTCCACACGGTTTCTCTCATTTACAGGATCCAACACTTTATTTTCAAGTGAAAAGGACAGTGGACGTTACAGGTCATGCATTAATGTTTGTTTTCAAGAGGAATGGATTGTTTATCCTCCAACAGTCTCTTCACTTTACGACAATGTTTTGGTCTCTCGTGGAAAATAAATTATTTCAATAAAAAGAACTAAAATCACCCAAATGACCAAAAAGATGTTAAAATCAAAGGTTTGGTGACACTGGCCCTTGTTCTGTGAGTCCCATGGAACTTGTTTTTAATCAGAAAATAAGTTTAAAGAAAAGTCGAGAGAGACCGCATGGTTGTTGTGGTTGACGAGAAGACGACTTTGCAAAAAAGCTAGTTTTGCTTTTAAAGGAATCAAAAGCAAAAATCTATTTGAAACAGTTCCAGCAAGTTTTTTTTTTTTTTTTTTGCTGGAATTATTACATGAAAGTCAAGGAAACATCAAAGTAAACATCAAAGCGAACGGCAGACGCCGCTGTATATGTCCGGAGATCAAAGTAAAATTCCGTAAGAACAGTTGTCTGATCAAATTAAACATTAACATTCTATGTTTGAAAAAGTTGTTTTAAAGAGAGACCACATGGTTGTCATGGTTGTCATTGTTTTTTTTTTTTAAAACAGAAAACAACAAGCGCTTGAAAAAGTCTTTACAAAGAGAGACCGCATGGTTGTCGTGTCGTTAGAACATAGAAACGTGCAGCTTTTATTATTTTTATTAAAACGGGGGCGGAGCGTTTGGACCGAAAGCTTTTGATTGGTCGAATCCAGTCACACAACAGCAAAAAAACCTTCAGATTTAGTAACATTTAAAACATCAGGAATTTACAGAAGAAGAAAGTCCGACTGTGACCCTTCACAGTGAGAGGAAGTGAGATGAGGAGAGAGGAGCGTGCGGGGTCGGAGAGAGGAGTGGGCGGGGCCTGTTTGATGGTGGGAAACACTCTCCTGGATCCAATCACTGACGCTTCGACGTCTCTGAAGGTTGGACGATGACGCTTCTTTCTCTGGGCGCGAGATCGAGTGTCTCTCAACAGCATCTGCAATGTGTGTGTGTGTGTGTGTGTGTGTGTTTTCAGCACTGGAAACACACAGGTCCCACTTCAAAGCCAAACTGTGTGTTGAATCATTTACAATTAATTTACAAATTACCAGATGTCTGTGTTTATTTGATATAAATCTGTGTGTGTCAGTGTGTTTCGCTCTGTGTGTGTTACAATGTGTGTATGTGTGTGTGTGTGTTTTCAGCCCTGGAAACACACAGGTCCCACTTCAAATCCAAACTGCTGGTTGTTCTCCCCAAAGTCTGACACCTTGATGTCGAGCAGGGGGAGGTGCTCAACCTGTGGCGTGTTGATCTCCAACACCGTCCTGTCCACGCCTTTACGATACTGCAGAAGAAGAGAGAACAACACGCTCTGTGACTAGTGTGTGTGTGTGTGTGTGTGTGTGATGAGTGAACGGCGTGATCTGAAGAACACAATCACTAAAACAACTGAAACAATTTTTTTGAAAAATTAACCACATTCACCATTTGTCATGTCCATTATTTAGTTGTTTAAACTAATTGTTGCTACTTTTGAGATTACATTACCCCACATTACTTATCATTTCCACCTTCACAACAACACCAAAGATCTCCTACTAAAGCCTTAAGGCTCAAACATACTCGGGCAGACGCTTGCAAAGCGGAGTTCAAGGACTAAGAATCATGGGACATGTAGGATTTTAATGGAAACTACTACACAGCGGTGCACCCACGTATGTTTGAGTCTTTAGGTGACTTTATGACTTTGACTTTAACTCACAGAGCATCCATCGACCAGGGCTTTGATGTAGGGGTTGTTGTCGTAGCTTAGCTCCTCATCATTCGCGCCCTGTAGACGTAGCGCTCTGCTGTAGTCCTTCTTGTTGCTACGGTCCAACCAAGCCACTGAGCGCTGGCAGTGGTAAGTTAGCGTCTGTCGGGCCTGAACGCTCAGTAGGCGCAGGAAGCCCAGCTGGACCACGCCCACCGACCCACCGCTCACATCCACGTAGGAGAACTGGATGATAGGAGAGAGAGAGAGACAAGGGGGTGAGGTCACACAGAGAAAGGTCTGTGGTTTGAAACCAGGATGTGGACAAGTGACACTGACCTTAGTGCCCTCTGAGAACTGACTGAACCAGGAACCAGGAGTCTCCTTTTCCCACGAGCTCATCTTCACCTGCACACACGAAACCCTCAGTGTTACTCAAGATCGGTCATCTACATGCTAATCACAACATGCTAAGCTAGTCGCTACTTGCTAAGCTAGTCGCTATGTGCCAAGCTAGTCACTACGTGCTAAGCTAGTCGCTACGTTCCAAGCTAGTGGCTACGTGCTAAGCTAGTCGCTACATGTTAAACTAGTTGTTACGTGCTAAGCTAGTCGCTACATGTTAAACTAGTTGTTACGTGCTAAGCTACTTGCAACATGGTAATCTAGTCATTATGTGGTAAGATAGTCGCTATATGCTAAGCTAGTCATTACGTGGTAAGCTAGTTGCTATATGCTAAGCTAGTCTTTTTGAGGTAAGCTAGTTGCTATATTCTAAGCTAGTCACTATATGCTAAGCTAGTCGCTATATGCTGAGCTAGTCACTACGTGCTAAACTAGTCACTATGTGCTAAGCTAGTCGCTACCAGTAGGCGCGCACTGTAGTCGTTCCCACTCAACGTTCTTGAAGCAAAAATATGCGCTTCCATCTTGCAATTTTGGAACCAGACTCTGTGCAGTAGAGTCCGGCAGGAAGAACCCTGGTAAGACACCCCGCCCATTTAGCGTACTGCCCTGATGAGTTACGCAGCAAGAACATAAGTATCTTTCCCGCTGAAAATTCTTCCAATGGCTTGTTCAGATCATAGAGGTTAGTACAAAAAAACTTATTTCTACATTTAAAAATGAAGAAAATCACTTGTCTCGGCTTTTCTTCACGACGTAACTGCTTACGCTATTCACACAGAGAGCTGCGCAAGACCCGCAGCTGTCAATCATCATCATATTCAGTATGACGTAAAATCCCGTTTTTCAACCTCAAATAATTGATTTAAAACAAACTTCACAGAAAAATGAGCATTTGAACACAATGTAGGGTGATAATAACTAATGATCACAGCAAAGTTTAAGTTTGAAAAAAAATTATGTGACGAGTATTTTAACTGTACAGTTTGACCCACATCTCATCATTGAGGAGGCGGGGTTTATGACCTATAATGCAGTCAGTCAGCAGGGGGAGCTCTAAAAATAAAAGCTCCACTGCACCGGGGAGCTGGTCCCATCCCCTTTTTTTTTTTACAATCTATGGTCGCTACGTGCTAAGCTAGTCGCTATATGTTAAGCTAGTCACTACGTGCTAAGCAAAACATGTGCCAACTGGTCTTCCCAGTTTCTTCCTGTCTCAGAGAAAGACAGAACATCCATCCAAACTCACCATGCTAACGCTCCAAACTCATGGTGGTAACGATCCAAACTCACCGTGCTAACGCTAACGCTGGGGTTGAGGCACGTCTCTCCACTGGTGAAATTACACAACACCTTGAAGGAGTCCCGGGAGCAGCCCTGGTTGGGGTCAATCCAGTATTCTCCTGTAGGGGGCGACAGAGACTAATTATTAACTATAACAAACTGTTTATTAGCTTTAGCATTAGCCTGCATCACATACAACTTTATTACAGACACGCTAAGCTTACTGTTGGTATTAGCATTATCAGCAGCACTTTTCCTAGCTTAGTGAGATAGCATTAGCATTAGCATTATCCTCAACAGTAAACTATCTAACTTATTTGTGGTGTGAACCATTAGCATTAACATTAGTCTTACTTAACAGTAAACAGAGGCTCTTTAAATAGCTTAGCGAGCTGACTGTTAGCATCAGTGTGAGTCCTTGTGAATAGCTGCTCTTTAGTTAGCCACCTGTTAGCATTAGTATTATCCTTAACAGTAAAGATGAACAATTTAACTTATTTGTAGTGTGAACATTCGGCATTAGCATTAGTCTTAACAGGAAACAGAGGCACTTTTAAGGGCTTAGTGAGCTGACTGTTTGGTTCAGCCTTTAGTTTTTTAGTTAACCACCTGTTAGCATTTGCATTAGCATTAGCATGAGGGAACAGAGGCTCTTTTAATAGATTAGCAAGCTTACTGTTTGGTTTAGTGTTGTCCCTGGTGAATAGCTGCTTTTTAGCTGGCCATCTGTTAGCATTAGCTTTAGTCCCTGGTAAATAGCTGCTCTTTATTTAGCTGCCTCTTAGCATTAGCGTTAGTCCCTGATGAATAGCTGCTCTTTAGTAAGCCGCTTGTCAGCTTTAGCGTTAGTCCCTGGTGAATAGCTGCTCTTTAGCTAACCACCTATTAGCATTAGCCTGTGGTCGTACCATCCTTCAGGTCGGGCTGGCTGAGCTGCAGGTCCTGGCAGGTTCTGGCGGGGCTGTCCTGGGTTCCCAGAGGGAATTTCATGCTGTCGATCTCCTTCCTCATAGAGTTCAGTGAACCAAAGATCTCCTCCATGCCGTCGCCGCCCAGCAGGAAGTCGGTGCCGGTGGCGTCCGATGCGGGCATGTCGGACACCAGCTGGCTGGCGTCGATGGAGCGTTTGGACTTGGGACTCCTCTGGATGGGCAGCGGCTGGATCACCTCCCCTGGTGGACCCTGGACACAGAGGGATGGGAGAAGATGGTGAGGTAACTGATGAGGGAGCCACTTCCTGTTTAAAATCAGCACTTACAGGTGGTCCAGGAGCTCCCTGCACGCCCTTTTCTCCTTTGGGACCCGACCCGCCCTGAGGACAGAGGGAGGAGAACCGTTATGAAACACAAAGATTTAACCAACACAGCTGAGCAGGACGTGTTCACTCACTGATGCACCCTTAGCTCCTTTGATGCCTTGAGGTCCCTTCAGGAAAAAAATAACAGGTGTCAGTTTGTTTCTGGTAAATGAAGAACTGGCTGATTATTGTAAATCACTTACAGGCAGACCAGCAGGACCAGAGGGGCCCAGTGGTCCGGTTCCTCCAGGCATTCCCTGTAAAACCACAGAAATGTGTCAGTTTGAATCCGTCTCGTCTGGTTCTCGGGGTCGTGTCATATGTACAGTTTCTCCTTTAGGTCCGATGGATCCATTTGGTCCAGGTAGACCCCGGTCTCCCTTCTCTCCCTGTTCTCCTGGAGGTCCGATGAGTCCAATGAGACCTGGGTGTCCCTTTTCTCCTTTGGCACCGGAGTCTCCGCGCAAACCTGGCAATCCTGGGGGTCCCTGCAGGGGGGGGGGGGGAGTAAATGATTAGTGAGGGAGGAGGACTGAAGGCCAAAGTGTGGGTGAGGGGTCGTACCAGCGGGCCGGCCGGTCCTTTCTGTCCTGTAGCTCCAGGTGAACCTTGTTCACCCTGAAAAAGTGAGTAACGTCTTCAGCTTCCAAACAACAAACGTCTTTACAGACTTTAAACTGTGAACCAGGCTCACCACTGATCCTGGGAGTCCTCTCAATCCTTCTGTTCCTGGTTTACCAGGGGCTCCCTGGGGGCCCACAGGGCCTGTTTTTCCTGGGGGGCCCACAGCACCCGAATCCCCCTGTAAACAATAATATTATAAACATTTTGAAGCAAATATCTGTATGTTTTATACCATTATGTCCAATAAACAGGATCAAGTCAAACAAAGTAACACATTTAGAAAAATAAAACAACAAATCAGACCAAAGCAAAGGAACAACATTAAATTACAATTGAATAAATAAATGTGATTATAGTTTATTATAAAGACGCTGATAAACTGGTTCCCGCAGTGTGACAAAGGTACGGTCTCACCTTGGTTCCTTTCTCTCCCTGTCGACCCTCGGCTCCTCTGGTTCCTGCAGGACCCTGAAATACAGTAACAGGACCTTTATGTTAAAGGTACATCAGAGACAAACAGCAGCATTATATTTTAACACAGCCTTATTATCATTTAGTTACTTAATACTTAGTTATTGGCTAAGTGACCTAATTACTAACCTACCTACCTAGTTACTTAGTTGCTTACCTAACTTTCTAGGTACTTACTTATTACTTGCTTTATTATTTACAAAACTGGTTGGTTAGTTACTTATGTAGTTACTTAATACTTTCTTAGTTACTAAAAGCAAGGTTTTAATTTATCACATGATAAATTAGATGAGTCATTAAATAGTCTTGAAGTATTATTTTTCATTGCACCAATGTAGGAAACATTTTTTTTTTTTTATAAATAACTAAAATAACAAAGAAGTCATCATGCGATACAAAGACCGAGAAAGAGATTTGAGTTTTTATTGCGTACGAAACACTTGGAGTGGCATTTGCTGAGTCATGCTAATCAATAATAATGACTCATCGATCAGTTGTCATGGTCTATCTATGAGGACAAAAATAACTCACCCTCTTTCCTGGTGGACCAAGAGGACCGTTCTCTCCAGGTGGTCCTGGGGAGCCCTGAGAAGAATCGTTATTTCCTGTGTTACTTTAGGCTTCATGGATTATCACAAGTATAGAAAAATAAAAATAAACAACAGACTGATCAAGTTTATTGACGTTGTTTCATGTGTGACTCACAGACTCTCCTGCTTCTCCGTCTTCTCCTCGCTCTCCTTTGGCTCCATCTTGACCCTAATGATGGTAATATTAGTGTTTAAAGTGTGTAAAAAACATTCCCAGGTTGCTCCGTAAAGCAGGACTCACTCTGGGACCCAGCTCTCCGGGTGGACCAGGGTCTCCAGGGAATCCGACAGGACCCTGAAAGTCACAGGAAGAGTTTTTCAAAGCTTTGAAGTCAAAGCTGTGACATCACGGCAAGCTACAGCGACACCTACAGGGTTTCCTTTGGGGCCGTCATCTCCGGGTCGTCCTCGACCTCCGGTGGTTCCTCCGGGTCCCGGCTGACCTGCTTCACCCTTCTCTCCTCGTTCTCCTCGAGGACCCTGTAACCAGAGTCAGGTCAGTCAGAGACAAAAGTAACCAACCAACTGACTGAGTTACTTACTAACTTACATACTTAATTACTTAGTTAAGTCTTTATTTTGCTCAGTTACTTTCTTAGTTCCTTAATTACTTAGTGACTATCTTTCACTTTCAGACTGTGTTACTTAGTTACCTACTTAGACACGTAGTTACTAACTTAGTTACTGACGTACTCTGTATTCAGTGTAATGTTACTAATGGTGAGACGCTCTGTTACTCGCCTTCTTTCCAGGCTCTCCCAGGATTCCAGGGGGTCCGGACTCTCCAGGTTCTCCCTGTGGAAGGACAGTCAAGGTCAGTGAAGGTCAGTTTTTAGATAATGTCGACTCATTGCTGCACCTTTTCTCCAATTGGACCAGGGTTACCCAAACCACCAGGAGGACCTTGAGTACCCTGAAACAGAACAAACACACGTTTTACCTTCAACGGCTACGACAGCTTCAGAATCCTGTGGAGAGTTGAGGAGATCTAAAGACTTACGTCGGCTCCGTTGGGTCCGGCTGGACCCCGAGGTCCTGGAGGACCAGGAGGACCCTGAAGAGAGAGAGAAACCACAGTCCGTGATGTTTAATGTGATGTAAATCATGGTTTCTATGAGATCTGTGTTTGAGCTTGTCTCACCAGAGGTCCGACATCGCCCATCTCTCCCTTCTCCCCTGATGGTCCTGGTAGCCCCTGTGGGAAAGATCAAACAAGATGCAATACTTTAATAGTTTAACTCTTTGTATGGGTCAGGTTAGCTCCAACGTGGTCCTGGTTCTGGACATTAAAGCGTCCTGTTTGAGTTTTCTACCTGTAGGCCGATCGGACCTGGAGCTCCAGGGAATCCTCGGGTTCCTTCGTCTCCTTTGGCCCCAAATGGCCCCTGCTGTCCCCTCAGACCTAGCTCTCCATCGGCTCCCTGTTCCCCAAGAAGACAAACAAATGAACTGTTTTCTAATGAATGGTGAGTCATGGTGAGATAAACATGCTGAGTCATGAGGTCGTACTCACAGCAGGACCAGGTTGACCAACCGGACCCATTGGACCAGGGGGACCAGGAGGCCCCTACGGAACAACACACTCAGCATCACGTCACTTTAAAAGGTCGTCATGTTTCAGGACGTGTTCAGATCCACTTACATGTTCTCCTTTTCCTCCTTTAGCTCCTTCTGACCCGCCTCTCCAACCTCGCCCTGGAACCCAAACACAGCACGACACAAAAAACCATACTGTATCTGCACTAGACTGTACCACAGACTAAGTTAGTGTCTGTTACTTTCCTAAGTGTGTTTGTGATTGTCTGTCTCTGTGTGTGACACAAAAGAGAAAAGTATCAGACCTTATCTCCATCCTCTCCCGGTACTCCAGGGGAACCAGCAGGGCCAGGCAGACCCACCGGACCCTGCACTCCAGTCCCGACCTGCAGATCCGACCGGGCCTTTTTCTCCCTGAGCAGCAGATCAAAGACACATAGTGACGTTGTCATGGTAACACTCATCACACCGATGCCCTTGTGTGGAGCACTCACGGGAACGCCTTTTTCTCTCCAGCAGGTCCCGGGGGTCCCTGAGGTCCTGGTCGTCCAGGAGGTTCCCACAGGTCCAGCAGTACCGCCTGGCCTCGTTCACCAGGAGAACCCTGGAATGGTCCACACAGAATAATGATCCCAGTGTTCCCATTGATCCCATTGATCCCAGTGTTCCCATTGATCCCAGTGTTCCCATTAATCCCAGTGTTCCCATTGATCCATTGATCCATTGATCCGCTCCTGTTTTATTACGGGACTGATAATATCAAAGCAATACGTGAAAATAGTGACACATTTCAGTCCTTTACTTTCAATTTATTTCATTTTGTGACTGATTTTTATTTTGGATAATTTGAAGAAATTGCAGGATTTGGGAAAAATTTAAAGTTCTTTTAACAATTTGAGATTAATGATAATGATAATCATGTGATATAAGCACGTGAAAATGTGAGCCCTGCTAATATTGCAGAGTTTCATTAATTTGTGCCATTATTTTGTAGATATCGAGCTGAGATATTAGTTGGTAATTTATACAATGATTCATGGTTTTTCTGCCTTTTGCTTTCTGCTGTGGGTAGAAATAAATCCTCTAAATCAATGGTTTCTCTAACTGTTTGGATCAAGTCCCTCCTTGGTCCGACTACAACATTTTGCTCAGAAACTATTTAAAAACATCTATAGATCATAATGATGGAATGAACGAATGATAATACAAATTTTAATTAATCTCATTAGTAAATGAATGGAAATAAAGATTATTTAGTGTAGATCATGACCCCATTTTAATATTAAGAATTTCTGCTGACCCCAAAGACATCTTTTTTTTCTAGAATTAGTTTTATATATATATATATATATATATATATAATTTTCTTTTCTTTTTTTTACTGCATTTTTGTTGAACTAGATTAATATTTCACAAAGCGAAAGTATAGAAATACAGTGTTTTAAGATTGTGTGTTGTGTTCATAAAAATAAAATAAAACATCTAAATGAGCAATTTCAGGTGACCCCACATGGGGTCCAGATCTCAAGGTTGAAAAACCACTGATTTAGTGGCTCCTGAATAGATTTATTTCTATAGTTTTTACAATTCCCGGTCATTTCATGCCTGGGCGGGGTTAGAGTGACACTTTGTTCATTTTCCTCTCTCTCTCTCTCCTTTAGGTACCCCCTGTACTGCCATTGCGTACCCGTTTTGTTTGTATTTCTCATTAAAACTAATCAAACTATTAAGACTAATGGTAAACAAATGCAATGTCTACGTCTACATCTACAACTAAAATTGGAGTAATATTTGCAATATTTTGTTTGGAAAACAAAGTAAAACATATAAATGCACAGTGGTTGGAAAACTGTGGTCTGGGGTTCTAAATTGACCGTGGACACAGAACAGTGGAGCCTGGACTTTGTAGTGTACGTGCACTGAATGTGTGTGAGCTCAATGAGGAGAACCTACAGCAGGTCCAGGAGGTCCAGCAGGTCCTTCACTTCCCTTCAGTCCTCCTCCGCCCTGCCAGAGTAAAACACACTCAGCTTCATCTCACCTCAACATTTCTAAACCAGGCCAACGTTGACTTCTTACTCACGGGTTGTTCCAGGGAGTCCACTCTCACCGGGGAAACCTCTCAGTCCAGAAGGTCCATCCTTACCCAGACCTCCGGGAGTTCCAGGGTCTCCCTTGTGCCCTCTTTGCCAGAAGGACCAGAAAGGCCTTGCTCTCCAGGTGGTCCTGGGGGTCCAGGATGGCCGCGTTCACCCATTGGGCCGGTTCTCCAGATGGACCCTGTGAGGAGGGAGTTGGAGAGTGATGTTTTGGAGAGTGTTTTCTACTGGTTATCTACAGACTCCTTTAGATTCATACCTGAGGTCCAACCACTCCAGGAGGTCCAGGTGGACCCATTTTACCCTGGAAGCCCTGCAGACGAAGAGAAGAAGAACAACCAGTCAGATGGACGAATGATATCAGAACCAAGACCTAAATAGAACATGGTTTTGTTTTCTGTGGCTTCAGGAGAACAGAGAACTTTGTTCTGAAGGTGTAATGAACAAGAATGTTATGGTTTAGTTGGTGACGGTACATCCTGCTGATGACCGGAGGTGGGAACAGCCTCGATAAGGGTTGGGGTCAATTTACATTTTTCAATTACATTTTTCAATTACGTTTACAATTATCCATGTTCAATTACAAATCACTTACGAATCCGATCACCAGCATTTTTTCAATTACAAAAAAAATCATAAATATTATTTTTCCCCTGAAATTCAGTTACAACCACGTTCTCAATTACATAAGTTTAATTAAATGTTTTTAAAATTTTTATTCATGTTGCGTTGTGATGTTGTATGTGGTTTTTTAAGTGTGTATGATGTAATTTTAGCATCTTTACCTTTATATTTTAGTGCATTTATTATAATGTCTAATTTAACAATAGCTATAAACTCTTTGTACAAAACATCACTTACATTCATTTACTCTGTAAAATCGTCCCTATTAAAGAGGTCGCGGGAAAATATTAATAGAAATATATTTTAACTACATACATACATTAACTAAATTGTAATTGAAAGTTTTTTGTTAATTTCCATGGAAATTACCAAATACAAAGTAAATTGTCTTAACTTAATTACAATTTCAATTACGATTACAACGGCAATGGATTTTAAAATTACAATTGAGATTATATTTATGCCATAATTGTAATTAATTATTAATTATGCAATTACATTATAATTGACCCCAACCTTGGCTGAGACGACCTGAGCTTTGAGAGGACTTAAGAACAACAGCGGTGTAGCGGTTCAACTGGTGATCGTTACAACTGGTGACACAAGAAAGGTCGCTCAGTGTTTACGTTAATCTGAAATACTCGGTTACATTTTCATCCAAGATTCAAAAACAAGACAAAACTTCTCCTAGAAACTACTATACTATGTTTAACAAAAAAAATAAAAAATGGTGCCAACGGCGCTGCTGGGCAGGAGACCAGCGAGAAGGGGGCGGAGTCAGCATCGGAAGCCAATGGTGACAAAGTCAAAGACCGGCAACGAGGAGTAAAATGTGAGTAAAGTGACAAAAATGGCATAAAATGGTCAAAAGGTGGCAAAAACATGACAAAAAAGTGTTAAAAGTTACAATAATGGGCCAAAAGCAGTCAAACGTAGAAAAAAGGAGGAAACAGGTGGTATATAATGGCAAAAGATAGCTTAAATGAGCAAAATGTGGCAAACAATAGTGAAAAAGGGCAAAAATGTGGAACAAAAAGAAGCAAAATGTAGGAAAAAAGGAAAGTTATTTATTGGGCAAAAGGGACAAGAATTGGAATAAAAAAAGTGTCAAAAAGAACTTGCAAAAATGTACAAAAATTAGGAAAAAGGGATATTTATTCTGTGTCAAAAAGTGTCAAAAATGTTGAAAAGTGACTAAAATGGGCCAAAAGCAGTCATGAGTGGTGAGAAAATGAGCAAAAAACAGAAACCAGGTGGTATATAATGACAAAGAGCAGCTTAAATGAGCAAAATGTAGCAAACATGAGTGAAATAGGGCAAAAATGTGGAACAAAATGTAGGAAAAAAGGACACAACTGGTATTTATTGGGCAAAGGATAGCTTATTTGGATGAAAAGTTGCAAAAATGTTTGAAGAATGGACAAAAATTAGATAAAAATGTCACAAAGCACTTGCAAAAACAGACAAAAATTAGGGAAAAGGGATGTTTATTCTGAAAAAAGTGTCAAAAATGTTGAAAAGGGGCAAAAACGGGACAAAGTAAGTAAGTTGCAAAATGACCAAAAACAAAAAAATAGGTAAAAAGGGTTAAAACGTTCCCCCTTTAAAGGTTTATTGGGGTAATAATAATTAAAATTAAGACTTAAAAAGCCACATGTTGAGAATCACTGACTTAATAACAGCTTCATTATAGTTTTAGTAAATATTTGCAAATCTAATTTTGGTTTCTTCAGAGCAGACCCTCCCAAGATCTTTGTCTACGGGCCCTGGGGGTCACGGACCCCGGGTTTTACAACTGAGGCCCACAAACAACATTGGGCCCCCACAAAGCTAGAAATGACCCTGCCCGTTAGTCTGGTCTCAGCCCTAGTCATGACATCATTCAGAGATATGGAGGACAAGTCATCTCTGTGTATGAAGTTAATACTGGAGGACCTAAACTCACCACTTCTCCTCGCTGTCCAGGGTGTCCAGGCAGGCCGTCCTTTCCTGGTGGTCCCTGAAACCAAAATAAATAAATATAGTGAGTAGATGAAACATGGAGCAGAGACATATCCTAAGGTTTGGTCCTTACAGGAGGTCCCTTTGGTCCGGGGAAGCCGTTGGCTCCCTGAGGCCCTGGTAGACCCTGCAGAGAGGAATCACACACACGTTCAACTCTTAGCACGGAAATACACACACACACACAAACACACAAACAAAAACACAAACACACAAACAAACAAACAAAAACACAAACACACAAACAAACAAACACAAACACACAACAAAAACACAAACACACAAAAACAACAAAAACACAAACAAACAAACAAAAACACAAACACACAACAAACACACAAACAAAAACACAAACACACAATCAAACAACAAAACACAACAAACAAAACACAAACACAAACACAAAACAAACAAAAACACACAAACAAACAAAAACACAAAAACACAAAAACAAACAAAAACACAAACAAACACAAACAAACAAACAAAAACACACAAACAAACACAAACAAACAAAGAAGAGGCGTACCCTCTCTCCAGGAGGACCTGAAGGACCATCACTTCCTGACGTTCCCTTAAAAACCAAAACAGAGACAGAATAAGAACATGTATCTGTGCTCTCATTTTAATTCTGCCATTCACTTGTTTTTCAATGTTTATATTTATTTACTATTAAATTATTTTATTTAATGTTTTGGTTCATCATCTCATGATCAGAAAGATTATATTATTTATTGAACAATCAAAATTTGAACCATATTTTAAAAATATGCCTGATTTATATCAGGGATGGGCAACCATACCTCAGTGGGGGCCACAAACATGTGATTGTATCTGATCTGAGGGTCACATGATCAATATTAATGTCAGCATTTAGATTAATGACCAATCAGAGAATTAACACTGGAGGAAAAATTGGTTTTGTCTTTTTTTTCTCTTTGTGGTTTTGATGTTCTGTCAGTTTTTAGACATTTTTTGTGTTCTTGTTGTTCTTTTCTGTATTTTCCCGTCATTTTTCGTAATTTTGTCAACAATTTGTGTGTCTTTGGAGCTATTCTTTAATGTGTTGTGGTTTTGGGTGTTTTTTAGTCAATTTGTTTCATTAAGTGGTTGTTGCATCTGTCTTTGTGTATTATGTTGGGCTTCATATTCCTTCCAACTTCTCAAATTACAATTTTTAGGGGATTTGTTTTGGGGGCCACAAATAAGTAGACCGAGTGCCACATGTGGTCCCGCACCGCTGGTTGCCCATGTCTGATTTATACATGTGTAGTGTTCATTTTGTTCACTATTTATTTTATTATTATTATTATTATTATTATTATTATTATATTATTATTAATATAATAATAATAATAAGGTGAATAACATTTTCTATCCTATTCATTTTAAATGTTTTTTAAGGGGTAAACCTTCATCTAATAAAAAAAATACAATTAAGATAAATACAAAGGGAGTTTAAATAGTAACGCGCAGCAAAAGATGCTGTTTTGTTTGTATTTTACAATAAAACTAAATACATTTTTGATTTCTACGACCTAAAACTAGCTGAAGACTAATATTGTAAACAAATACTATATCTGCTATATATGCTTTGTTTGGAAAACAAAGTAAAACTGATGTAAATGTACAGTAGTTGGAAAACTCTGGTCTGGGCTTTTAAATTTAACCGTGTAAAGAAACATTTCCCAGAATTCCCAGCAACCCACCTTAGCTCCCGACTTTCCAGTTGCACCTCGTGGTCCACGTTGTCCTCTGGGTCCCTGAAGGCAACACACACATGGTTAGCATCATTTACACTCTTAGCCTTAGCATTCAGTTAGCATCGTTTCATATCAATGCAGGAAATTTATTTATTTATTTATTTATTTATTTATTTATTTTTTATTTTTTATTTTTTTTAATGCAGGAAATTTATAACATTTGATAAATGTGATTAAGAAAAGGATTGAATTGAAATGATCCAAATGCTAACAAATTGTTATATATTACAATTATATATACATATTTATATACAGTATATACACACTACAGAAACATACATAAAGGTCAAACTACAGGAATAGTTCAATATAAATAAAAGCAGATGATAAAATGGAACCAAACATAATTTAATGGGATTGTTTTAATTATGAAGTGAAACACTTTAAATCCATCTGTTGTCGTGGAAAAGTACATTTATTCTTTTTTTAGTAGTTCCTTTTCCTTTTCAATTATTCTAGATATTTTTAATTCCTTTTTGAGTAATATTTTTACAATATCAATAGATAGCAAGGCCAGATATTGGTCTGGTCGGTCACCTGAACTGACTGCTATCATTTAGCATTAGCGGATAGCATTAGCGGATAGCATTAGCGGATAGCATTAGCGGATAGCATTAGCGGATAGCATTAGCGGATAGCATTAGCGGATAGCATTAGCGTCCAATGTGTTTGTCACTGAATTTCTGTTTTTGCGATGCAAAGCTCCGTCATTAATGATGAACAAACTCAGCTCACATTTGAGCAACATGAAATATGTCAGACTATTGTTACCATTAGCATAAACATTAGCTTTAGCATCCCTTAAATTATTATTAGTAAAAAAGAAGGATTTCCTTACTGTCGGTCCTCTCTGTCCTCTTGGTCCTGCTTTTCCGGAAAGACCCTGAAGACAACATAAGGTAACGGTGACATAAACATTACAAACTGAATCTACTCACATCACTTCCTTCACATCAATAAGTCGTTTCTTACCCTTGTTCCTTTCTCTCCATTTGATCCTGGGAATCCAGGGAATCCCAGAGATCCCTAAAAACCAAACTTCCCATTACTCAGCGTACAGAAACCCAGTGATCAGCTGTAAGAAATTAATCAATCAGGAAAAAATTAGAAAATTATGTGACACATCACCTTTGGACCTTGTCTTCCAGGATATCCAGGAAGTCCAGGAACACCAAGTTTACCCTGAAAATATTTTAAAATATTAATCATCACAACCGAGAGCAACAAAAACAACCAATAAGGAAACATGAGGCTAACCATACCTTTTCCCCAACAAGTCCAAGTGGTCCGAGCTCACCAGGAGGTCCAACTCGACCCTTTGGTCCCTCTGGACCATCCTCTCCTCTCGGTCCTGCTACTCCAAGTTCACCCTGTCAACAACAAGAAAAAGAAAATAAGAGTTGGTTCATCTATGTGGTTGTTTATACCATCAAACATTTTACTGGTCAAGGCAGCAATTGGCCGGTTCGCTGAACCCTTAACCAACCAACTACCAAGTAAACCAATAAACTACCAGATCGACCAACCAACTACCAAATCAACCAATCAACTAATCAACCAACCAACTACCAGATCAACCAACCAATCAACTAACCAACCAACCAACTACCAGATCAACCAACCAACCAACCACCAGATCAATCAATCAACCAACTACCAGATTAACCAACCAACTACCAGAACAACCAACCAACCAACCAACCAACCAACCAACCAACCAACCGCCAGATCAATCAATCAACCAACTACCAGATTAACCAACCAACTACCAGAACAACCAACCAGCGCCCAGATTAACCAACCAACCAACTACCAGATTAACCAACCAACCAACTACCAGATCAACCAACCAACCAACTAACCACCAGATCAATCAATCAACCAACAACCAGATTAACCAACCAACTACCAGAACAACCAACCAACCAACCACCAGATCAATCAACCAACGCCCAGATCAACCAACCAAACAACTACCTACCAGATCAACCAACCAATGAACCAACCAACCAACCAACCAATCAACTAACCAACCAACCAACCAACCAACCAACCAACAGTCTGACTCACCACCCGGCAACTAACTAATTAACTATCCAAAATAAAATTACTAAGTCAACTCGTCAAGCATTTAATAAATCAACAATAAACTAACCAACAAACCAGACAACCAACCAAATAAGTGACCAACCAACCAACAAACAAACTTACCAACCTACAGACCAACCAACTGATTTTTGAGGTAACCAGTCAGTCAATCAGCCAACCCAACTAACAAGCTAACCACTAAACCAAACAAGAAAACTGTCCAACCAACTGTCAGGAAGCCAAACACTTGACCAACTAACCAACAGATAACTTGGTCAACCTGCCTTTCAACCAAACAAGGAACCACACAACCAGCCCAATCAGACAGGCACTTGACCAACAAACCAACTATTTACTTTGTCAACCATTCATTCATTCATTCATTCATTCACCAAACCAAGCAACAAAGCAGACAACCAAATAGTCTATAGAGTAATTTAATAACCAAACAACTGTCACACTGACCAAAGGATTAACAGATGGGAATGACCCAACTACTAACCAAACAGCCAACAAGTTAATATTTGAAACATACAACTAATTAATCAGTCAAACACTTACCAAACTAATGAACTAATAACTTAGTCAACCAGGCAGTCATTCCACCAAACAATTAACCAATAAACCAGACAACCAATTAATCAACTAACAAGCCAATTAACAAAGATAGGCCAACAAGTGACCAATTAGCCAAATACTGGACAAACCAATCAAATAAACATCTACTGACCAGTTGACAAGTCCACTGACTGGTTTACTGACCAACCAACCGACCCAGTGGTTACATTCTTACCTAACAACCAGTATTCCTACTTACCCTCTCTCCCTTGACCCCGAAGTCTCCTTTCACTCCAGGAAAACCGTCTTCTCCCTGAAAGTGAAACATGGAATCAGAGAGTGGTGAGGATTTATCCACACACTGCTGATCCAGATCAGGATCAGGAGCCAAACTTACCTTCTCTCCTTTGTGACCCTTCAGGCCACGGATTCCTTGAGCTCCCTGAAAAAGTTACAACACATCTGCTGAGAAGCTGAAAAACATTTCAGGTCTAAAGACGTACTCAGCGAGTTGTCTGGACCAACCTTGATGCCACGAGGACCAGGGTAGCCAATAGCACCCTGGGGACCATTGGGACCCTGAAGTTCAGGACAAATACGCATGTTCAGTTTTAATAGAGAAAATTACATCAAATCAAAGTGCAAATATGTGTATTTTTTGCTATTCAATGTGTTTCTGTGGCATCACTCACATGGTTTCCTTTGGATCCAGCAGGTCCTTCCTTTCCTGGGTGTCCCTGTGGAGAGAAACCAAGAGCTTTAGGATTGGTGAACTCAAGCTGACAAAAAACAAAGCTTCGGATAAGGAAGCACCTACAGGAGGGCCGTCAGCTCCAGGCATTCCAGGCAGACCAGGTTTTCCAGAAGGACCCTGAGAAAGAACACAGGAAAGGAAGGTTGAAGTAAATCAGCTCCCTTCTACGTCCTGAGTACTGTAAACATAAACCAGACAAGTAATTTTAACTTTTAAATCTCAGAAACAGCAATGGAGATAAATACAGTATACTCCAGTATGCCGATGACAACCAACGGTTTATTAGGGAAACTTAGGGATTGGATGGATGATGGATAGATGATGATCTTACCTTTTCTCCTGGAGGTCCCATGGCTCCTTGAGGTCCAGGCATGCCCTGTAAAGCAGAAACAACATTGACATGAAGTTTGCTGGTTCCATATTTGACATCGCGTCTTCGTCCTCCGTCTCACCTGAGTCCCTGAAGTCCCCTGCTGACCTGGAGGACCCGGCTCTCCCTGGGGTCCCTGAGAACATGCAAGTAGAGAGAAGATCAATGATTGTATAAAGTTCGGGATGGATTGGAGAGATTTGTGGAGGAACACTGACCAGATTCCCTTTGGGTCCAGATGGGCCGTCGTTCCCTCGAACTCCCTGAGAAAACACACCGGGATCAAGTTATCTGGTTTGAATGCAGGAACAGGATAAAGTTATACCTTAGGGATTCAATAACTGTTCAAGTCAGACATGGGCTAGATGTGGCCCTCAGTCCAATTTAGTGCACCCCCCAAAATAAACACACAAATTGACTCAAAAACACAAAAGATGACAGAAAAAAACAGAAAAATATACAAAATTTACAAAAAACAACAAAAATGTACAAAATTACTTCACAAACACACAAGATGACAACATATAAATAACTGAGAAATACATTAAACGACAACAAAAATTCACCAAAAACAACTTTTAACACAAAAAACAACTAAAATATCCCGAAAGGCAGACAAATATATAAAACCACAGCAAAAAATCACAAAATCGACTTTTACACGCTAAACAAATTGTTATAATAAAAAACTCCTTTTAACACACATAATAACTAAAATATACCGAAAGACAGACAAATATACAAAACAACAACAAAAATTCACAAAAAAACTATTCTTAACACACAAAACAACTAAAATATACCAAAAGACAAACAAATACACAAAATGACAACAAAAATATACGAAATGACCCAAAAAAACCCAAAAACAACAAAAGCAATACTATTTTCAGAATAAAAATGTATTAATCAAATTTAATTCTAACTAATAATTTTTCATTTTATTTAATTGTTTGATGTGTTTCCCCGTTTCTATATATAGACACTGAGTGTTGTTTAGCAACAGATACGGCCCGTTCAGGAATTAAAAAGTCACTTTTATTACTCACAGGAGGTCCAAGGGGATTCCTGTCGGACCTTTGGGTCCAGACAGACCTCGAGGTCCCTGGAGAGAGAGAGAGAGAGAGAGAGAGACAGACAGACAGACAGACAGACAGACAGACAGACAGACAGACAGACAGACAGACAGACAGACAGACAGACAGACAGACAGACAGACAGACAGACAGACAGACAGACAGACAGACACACACACACACACACACACACACACACACACACACACACACACACACACACACACACACACACACACACACACAAACGAGCTAAGATTAACTCCTACCACAACAACTTCAAGATATTAGTGACATCAAAAGGAATTAAAAAATTGATAAAAGAAACTTTTAGACATAAATACATTTTAAAGAATAAACATTTGCAACCCATGAGAAACATTTTAAAGAAGTGTGCTTCTGGACACAGATGCAGATGATAGACATGATGAAGTTCAGCCCATCGTCATGGAAACACTCACCGGTTCACCTGGAAGACCTCGTGGTCCAACCTCCCCGTCATCGCCCTGGAAACACAAGGATGAACAATCAGTTCGGAGGACAACAAAGATGTGTGAGCAGTTAGGGTTTTTATTACGTACCCGTTCACCGTCCTCTCCTTGGGATCCCGACAATCCCATTGGTCCGGTGTCACCCTGAGGGAAAGAAGACATGTGAGGAAAGTGATAGTCAATATATAGTCTAGTCAACCTGGCAACCCAAAGCAGGGGGATGCCCTCTAGGGGTTATGTGACCACCTGGTGGTCATGTGACCTCCACGACCCAAACTCACCCTGTGACCTTTCTCTCCAGGTAAACCAGGAAGTCCATCAAAGCCGCGGTCGCCCTGGGAAATGAGCAGAGCCACAGGTTAGCGGTTTCCACTTCACGTGATTGGTTCAGACTTGGTAACCATGATGACCGTACCTTTGATCCAGGCTCTCCGGGCATCCCTCGTGGTCCGTCGGCTCCAGCTCGTCCCTGAGAGGAGAGAGAGTTACGACCAATGGGAAGGCAGAGATTACCTAGCGGTTGGTCTGACTCTATCCATCCGTCATCCATCCATCAATCCATTTATCCATCCATCCATCTTTCCATTTATCTATCCATCCATCCTCCATCCTTCCATCTATCCATCCATCTATCTGTCCATTTATTCATCCATCCACCCATTCATTCGTCCATCCATCCATCGTCCACCCATCCATCCATTAATCAGTCCATCTATCCATCCATCCATCTATTAAACATGTCTAACTCACCCGTCTTCCTGATTTTCCCGGTGCTCCCATCATTCCCTGAGGTCCTCTTGGTCCCTGGACAACAAAGAATGTTTAAACTAATGTAAAATAACTTCAAACTAAAATGAAAAAAACTGATGTCTAGTGATTTCTATGAGATTGATTTACTGTAAATCGTACCTGAGGACCAGGATCTCCAGACTCTCCCTTGAAGCCAGGACTTCCTGGGGTTCCCTGAAACCGGCAAAGATCATTAAACCTCAGAAATGTCTCACTTCCTGAGTAAAAAAACAGATTTCAGAATAAAAGCTGGAGGAAACCAACCAAAGGTCCAGGACGCCCGGTGAATCCCATTGGTCCAGAAGGTCCTTTCAGAGCCATCTGCATGAAAACAAGACAACATCATGAGTGACGTTGTAAGTGCTGAGTCATGGTAGGAATAGAAACCAGTGAGTGATGCTGACCCTGGCCTGGAGAGGATGGCGGCCGCCTGGGCTTCCTGTGCTGACACGCCGGACCTTTATCGCCCCCCGCTCTGTCCAAAACGGAACTGCAGGAAGAAGAAGGAGAGTCCAAATGTTCAAGTACCGATTTATCTTCTTAAGTTGTAAACCCTTCAACCTTTTTCCTTTAGGGACTACCCTAAAATGGTTTAACGACCCACTCTTGGGTCCCGACCCATGAGTTGAGAACTCACAGGCAGCATGACGGATGTCCCAGGAGGTCCAGGGACTCCATTGGCTCCAGCCAGACCGGCTTACCCGGAGGTCCCTGCGGAACAAAAGAGACAGGATTTATTTAAAGAGGAACCACATCAGCGACCACGATTCAGCGCGAAGCCTCACCCGTTCACCAGGGTCGCCCACGGAGCCCGGGGTCCAGACGAGCCAGGAGGTCCAGTTGGGCCCTGAGAGAGGAGGACAAAAGTTACTCTTGTTTAAAGCCACATACAAAAAACAGAGCAATCACATAAAGACATTGGCCAATCAGAGTCCAGGGGAGGAGCAAACATTCATTTAAAGCCCTGTGATTGGTTTACATCGTCTCAACTTAAACATAGAGTTTAAAACTAGAGTTTAAGCAGTGTTTAAATGTTGAACTCACAGCAGGTCCTTCAGGTCCTGGAGGTCCTTCAATCAGCATCCCCTGAAATGTCACAGCAAACTAAATCAAAGTATACACAGGAAGTGACCTAAGTCACCATCCAGGTGTGGGCGTGGGGGGCAAGAGTTTTTCATTCTTCAAAGGGGGGCACAGCAGAAAAAGTTTGGGAACCACTGACCTAAAGTCAACATTCAGGTGTGGGCGGGGCCTAAGTCACCCTTTCATTGCTAAAAACTCACCGGCTCCAGAACAGCAGGTTCTCCTTTCTCTCCTTTCTGTCCTCTGACAGCCGCCTGAAACACACACACAACATGTAAACACACAACACACACAATATCTAAACACAACGCACACTCTATTCTCCAACCAGAGTTCACAATGGATGCCATGTGACTGAGCAGCTCACCTGAGGTCCACTGTGATTGGCTCACAAAAGTCTGGGATTAGCACAACTACACGCATACACACAACATCACAGGAGGTTTGTGCTGCTGCACCTCCTGATGCCGCACACGCCACGGTGTGCATGTGTGAATAAACACTACAAAACCAGTTTCAACCAGTGCACTCAACAACAGCACAACTAAAACTAAATTAACTAAAAGTATGTAAAAGTATAAAAATGTAAATAAATAAAGAATTGAATTGAATTGAATTGAAATTAAAATTAAAATTAAAATTAAAATTAAAATTAAAATTAAAATTAAAATTAAAATTAAAATTAAATTAAAATCAGTTTTAGGACAAATTTGCACAATAACATAATTTAGGATGAAATGTGGTCACAGAATGACACAGGTGACCAATGTGAAGGCAACACTGTTGAAACTGTTTTGCTGCTGATGCTCTACTTACGCCTCCCTCGTCTGTCACGGCGGACAGCGCGGGGCCCAGGCCATTATCCGTCTCCCCGCCGTCTGGCAGCGGCTCGCCATAGTCTTTGTAGGAATAGTCATATTCCTTCAGGTCCCCGGTCACGTATTCCTCGGTGAAGATCTCCTCGCCCACTACACCGCCTGTCTTGGTGCCGTCTACGGTTGGCTCCGCCTCCGGCTGCGTCGACCAGAGTCAAAACAAAAAGTGAAGGAGCGAGAGGAGGTTTTCAACAGGAGAAACGAGTCTTACCTCAGTGACAGATTAGTGTATCTACTACGCTCGCACGCACACACACACACACACGCACACACACACTGATGTGATGATACACTTTCTGTGGAAACCATCCTAACTTACCGTGTGTGCTGTAATAACCTGGTAGTTCTTACATTCTCTGATTCCTAAAGAACGTTACATCACTTCGTCAAACATTAAACAGATAAAAGAACGTTAGAATTGTACGATAAAGTTGATGAAAACAGAATGTGAGAAACCTTCTCCTGGGAACCAGAGAGCATGATATCCATCTCCCCTCAACACCGTGGTTAAAACATCACATCAAACATTTTCCCGTGTGTCCCTTTTTTCCCTTCTCTTTAACAAGATGTTAGTTTGTTCTGTGGTGATCCCGGCGGCCAAGGGGTCGGCCACTAAAGGGTCGGCCACTAACAGGTTGGTAACCGAAGGGTCGCCACCGAGGTGTCAGCCACTAAAGGGTAGGCCACTAAAGGGTCTGCCACCGAGGGGTCAGCCACTAAAGGGTAGGCCACTAAAGGGTCTGCCACCGAGGGGTCAGCCACTAAAGGGTCAGGCACTGAAGGGTCAGCCACTTAAGGGTCTGCCACAAAAGGATCAGCCACTAAACGATCAGCCACAAAGGATCAGCCACTAAAGGATCGCCCACTGAAGGTCTGCCACAAAAGGATCAGCCACTAAACGATCAGCCACAAAAGGATCAGCCACTAAAGGATTGGCCACTAAAAGATCAGCCACTAAAGGGTCAGCACCTAAAGGATTGGCTGCTAAAGGATCAGCACTAAAGGATCAGTCACTAAAAGGTCGGCCACTAAAGGATCAGCCACCAAAGGATCGGCCACTAAAGATCGGCCACTAAAGGATCCGCCACAAAAGGATCGGCCACAAAAGGATCAGCTACTAAAGGATCGGCCACTAAAGGGTCAGACACTAAAGGATCGGCCACAAAAGGATTGGCCACTGAAGGGTCGGCCACTGAGGGGTCGACCACTGATTCTGATTCTGATTCTGATTCTTTCTGAAGGGTCAGCCACTAAAGGGTCAGTCACTAAAGGATTGGCCACCAAAGGATCAGCCACTAAAGAGTCGGTCACTAAAGGGTCAGCCACTGAAGGGTCAACCACTAAAGGATCAGCCACTAAAAAGTTGGCCACCAAAGGGTCAGCCTCTAAAGAGTCGGTCACTAAAGGGTCAGCCACTGAATGGGCGGCCACTAAAGGATCAGCCACTAAAAGTTGCCACCAAAGGGTCAGCCACTAAAGAGTCGGTTACTAAAGGATCTGCCACTAAAGGGTCGGCCACTAAAGAGTCGGTCACTAAAGGATTGGCCACTAAAGGGTTGGCCACTAAAGAATCGGCCACTAAAGGATCGGCCACTAAAGGATCAGCCACTAAAGAGTCGGTCACTAAAGGATCTGCCACTAAAGGGTCGGCCACTAAAGAATCGGCCACTAAAGGATTGGCCACTAAAGGGTCGGCCACTGAGGGGTCGACCACTGAAGGGTCAGCCAGTAAAGGGTCGGCGACTATAGGATCGGCAACCAAAGGGCCGGCCACCGAAGGGGCGGCCACTGAAGGGGTTGGCCGAGCAAAGACCAGAACTAACTGGTGATCTTGTTGGTGAAGAAAAAAAGGGGAGGAGCCAGGGGAAGATGTTTGGACGGACGGTGGATGGATGTAGTGCTGCCTGGTTCTGTTAGAGCAGAAGAAGGAGGGGCTACAGTTATTCACTACACCCCCTCAGCTGAGACGACGCCCACTCATGCACAGGTGTGAAAACTGAGGTTCAGGAACCTCCTTTGGACCAAAACAAACCCTCAGAATCTGAACAAAACCTTTGTCTTTCAAGACTTTCACCAGTTTCATCTGATTCAGGAGAACATAGAACTTGTTCACGTCCTTGAGGTGTAAAGAACAGAACATTGATGAGGAAGGCTGTGACCTCATCTTAGAAAAGCATGAGTTGTCCTGAGGGAGCGTTGTCATCTACTCTAGTAGTTATTTTTAACTATCTATTAGTTTATTCATGTCTTTGCACAAAGACTAAATTTCAACATCGTTTTTTAGGTTTTTCATTGTTTCCTAATATTTTTAAATTCTAAAAATTGTTGAAACATTTTTCAAGATTTGTTTTAAAACTTTCTCAACTTATTTCAACGTTTTACAACATTTTTCAAAATTTTCAACAAAAATTCAATAAACTATTAAAACTTCTTTCAACATTTATCTTTTTCTTACTCCTTTTATGATTTGTATTATAAATTTTTCCAAATGTTCTGTCTTGTAATCAGATAATTTTTTTGCTCTCCTGAAGAACTTACTTAGAAAACTTTTTCTTTCTTTGTTTTGTATCATTTTCTCGTTACCTGTACATACAGCTCTTCTTGTCCAATCAGCTCACCGTCTGGCTCTGGCACCGCCTCCTCATAGTAATACTCGCTCTCTGCAGGGGCGTGGCCAGCTTCAGAGTGCTCAGTGTCTACGTCCTGATTGGTCGGGTGGACAGGAAAAGGCGAGGGGGGGGGGGAGGAGGAAGCAGATTTGATGGAGAGAGGCGGAGTTAAGGTCAAATACTGCTTCAGAGGCCAAAAGAAGAAAAATGGCACATTGTAAAATAGTGATTGCCACGCGTGGGCAGCTCACATTTTAAAGCTGAATATTGTCGTCGTTCTGAAGAGAAACTTCAGCTGTGGAAGTTTCTTTTCTGTTTTAATGTGAAAGCATTTCTCCCAGTGAAAGCATCCAAATGAGATGCTTTCAGCCGAGAAATCACAGAGTGAGACAGATAGGAAGGTATAGGATAGGGCAGGGAGCAGGAGGTAGTGGAGGTGTAGGTGGTGTGTGTGTGTGTGTGTGTGTGTGTGTGTGTGTGTGTGTGTCATGCTCAAAGGAAACCAGACCCTGCATCACAGACATGCTTCACTTTGCTCTGCTGTCATCATATCATGAAACATATGATATGATATGATATGATATGATATGATGGGAATGAAACCACTTCCTTTCTGCAGATCCGTCACCATCAGGGATTTGCACCGACGACCTTCCTCAGGCTCCTCCTCCTCACAGTCCTTCCATAGACTTTAGTTTTTCCCTTTGCATTCTATTAAACTATTCCACATATTATTTTTGTTTAAAAGATTCAAATTTGTGTTTGTATTTAAAAATAATAACAATAAAAATTCTAAATTATTATTTTTCATTATTTTATCATTAACAAAATATTTTAAAAAAAATAAATAATAACTAAATAATAATCTAAAAATTAATTGATTAATACAATTTCTTTTAAATACTTTTACTACTTGTTTGTACTTTTTACAACTTTTTGTTTTCCAACATTTCGCAATTTATTTTAACAATTTAGTTAAAAAATTTAATTTTTCTTCTTTTTTCTTAAAATATAAAAAATACATAATTATACATTATTAAAAAATCTAATAAAAATGTACAATAGGTGAAATAAATAAAGAAAAATATTTAATTAAACAGATAAATATCACATACTTATTCTAAACAGCTAAATTGTATTTAGTATAAAGTACCAATGTAAATAAATAATATAAATATATATATTATAATACATATTTATATACAGTAATAAAAATGACATATTCAATAATTAAGTGCAACATTATTTTAATGCATTTTTCACTATTTTGAATTAAGAAAAACATGTTTCCTTGTTTGTGTTTTGTAAAAAGGAAAAGAAAAGAAAATCTTTTTATTATAAAAAGCGTAATTTTTTGCCATTTCAGTAAAAAATTAATGTTTTGCTTATTTCTTTAAACTATCAGTGAATTTATTCAACTATCAATTCATTTAAATCCATATTAATTTCCTACCTGTCTTTCTAGCAGGCACTTACTTTTTTCAGCTTTTATTCTGAAGGTCTGATCATAATAAGGTTATTTTGCATAAACACTGTTTGTACCTGTTGGAACCCGTTGGTTGTTTTCTTGGCTCCTCCCAGCACCGCGTTGCCAAACGGTGGGAAAGGTTTGTGGAGCGACTTGACGTTACTGTCCAGCACTAGCTTGGGTTTGGTGGGTCTGGGGGGCGTGGGACGGAGAGGGGGCGACGTGGGGGCGGTCCTTGTAGGGGGCAAAACCTTTCTCACCACGTTTTTGGCACTGGCGGCTGTGGTTTTGACCAGCGGTGGTTTGGTAACGACCGTTTTGACTTTTGTGACCTGCTTGACCTCCGTTTTCTCCTGTTTTTTTGTCACTGGTTTAGTTGTCGCTGGTTTAGTCGTCGCTGGTTTGGCGACGACGGCGGGTTTTGGTACTTTGGTCGTTTCCACTCGGACCACCTTCTCCGTCCTCTTCGTAGTGGTTTCGGTTTTGGCGTCGCCTTTGACAAGGACTTTGTTTTCCACCACGGTGATGTGTTTTTTGGGCACTGACTTTACTCTCGGCTTTTCCATTAGCTTTAGCTTTAGCCTCGACGACAGCTTTGCCGCTAGCTTTTGTTGCTGATGTAGCTTTGCGTTGGTAATAACTTTTGACACGACAACAACTTTTCCGCCAGCTTTTTTCTCCACGGTTGATTTAGCATTAGTGTTGACTTTCTTCTCCACTACGACCTTAGCATTAGCATTTAGGCTGACTTTAGCTGCAGCTGTGGGTTTGGCGTTAGCTTTTCCCGCCAACGCCTTACCGTTACTGTTAGCTTTAGCGCTGCCGTTAGCTTTCCTTCTCAGCAGTCAGTTGGTGCTCTTAGTGGGGGCGGCGTAGCTTTAGCCTTAGCCGCAAGCGTCGGCTTTATTTTGGACAGAAGAACCTCCACGGCCGTCGGTTTGGCTTTTGGACGTTTTGGACGCTTTGGTCGGTATCGGTGGCTTCAAAACCAGTTTACTGGTCCCAGTCTTTACTGGTTTAACTGGGGGACTGTTTTGGCTTTGACCACCGTGGGTTTAGTGGGGGCCACTTTCCCATTGGGGGCCTTCTTCTGCTAGCCATGAGGTGTAATGTGAGAGGTGAGTGATTGGAGCGAGGGAGGCATACAGGTATGGGAGGAGGGGGGAGGGGAACAAGGGAGGGACAGAAGGAGAGAAGAAGACAAGAGAGGATGTTGTGACACACGGATTATTTCCTGACTCGACATTTCAGGCATTACTGGATACAGCAGAGGATGCACTTTAGGATGACTCAGCAGATTTAAAGGTTTGGGTGTGGCTGGTTTCTCCAGTAATGCCATCAGCATAATTAAAAGAACACGCACGCACACGCACACTCTGATGATTCATGTTGAGAAGAAGCGAGAATGATGAAGCAAAGCAGGAAAGTCCTCACAAATGCAGTAAAACAAAGCGTCTCAACTTGTGGTTTGGGGACCCGAAACTTTGCCACTGACCATTTTTACCAGGACAAAAAAAAGTTTTTAATTTGAAGGGAATTCACTATGTTTTTTTTTTGGAACTTACTTTTCTCAGCATTTTTCAGAATAAACTCAGTTTTATTTAATATTTTCACGCTTTCAGTTAAAATGAATTGCCTATCATCTACTGAACAATTTAAAAAACATTTCTAAAGAGGTAAATTATCTAATAAATGTAATTTTTTTCCATTTTATTTGGCACTTACTTTTTTTTAGGATTTTATCTGATAAGATTGTCAGAATAAAGTTGATTAAGAAACTTTTGCAAAAAACCCAAACATTTTCCTACTCTTTAATTACACTTATTAAAAGTGTTTATTTATTGAGTTTATTTTATTATTATTATTTACATTTTATTATGTTTATTATGTTCTTATTAAACAATCCAAAACAGTTTTATTAATTTTTAATGACTGTGTTTTTACGCATTCCCTGACTCTAAACTTTAGTATTGATGTTGGATTTTTAATCGCCACATGCACTGGAATCCTGCAGAGCACATGCAAACCACACAAAGGGAAACAGCCATTAGAAACACCACAGAAACTAATAATAAAATAAATCACGCCCCCTGGTGGTGAATATTCATGTTAGCATGTAGAATAACGACCAATCAGAGCATTAACACAGGAAACAAACAGAGGGTTGAGTTGTGTGTGTGTTTGGAGTTATTTTGTGTGGTTTATTTCTGTGTGTTGTCCTTTTGCATATTTTTCAATACTTTTGTGTGTTTCTGTTGTTATTTTGTGCTTTTCTTCTAAAATGTTGTGTGTTTTTTTCCCACCTGTAATTTCGTGTATTTTTTCTGTCTTTTTTGTGTGTTGTGGCATCATTTTATTGTGATTTTGTGTTTTTTCTGTATTTGTGTATGTTTTTTCAGTAATTTTCTGTATTTTTTCTGTGTTTTTGGTTCCATTTTGGGTATTTTTCTGTACTTTTGTGTGTTTCTGGTGTCATTTTGTATTTTTTTGTGTTGGGTTGGAATGTTTAACAATGCTAATGTTACAGTGACTGTTTTTGTGGATGTCATGTTGTATATTTTATACATTTTCCTGTCTTTCTAACCGTTTATTGATGTCTTTTGTCTTTATGTTGTATTGGTTATTGCATTTTTGTGTGTTTTTTGTATAATTTTGTGTATTTCTGTTGTTACTGTGTGTTTGTAGTCACTACTTCTATGACAGATACAGAATTTGTTGCTATGGTAACGTAACTTTATAACTGGAGAAATAACCAATGCAAGCTCATGGAGAACATGCAAACTCTGCAGAGCATTGTTTAAAACGCAGCCATGCAGTGGAGGAGCAGGAGGAGTAAACAGTCAGAGAGTGTGTGTGTGTGTGTGTGTGTGTGTGTGTGTGTGTGTGTGTGTGTGTGTGTGTGGCTACAGCGCCTCCTCATGGCCTTGTGTGAACAAAAACACACTCACACACACCTAACACAACTAAACAGGAACAAACCACTTTGTGAACTGAGCTGTGAACAAAAACAAGCCCTTTGTTTTTAATGAATGACAGCAAAGCATCATGGGAGAATAATGTTTGTTTACATTGGTAATCAGTAAACAACAGGTACACAATATGTGAAGGAGTGTTCACAGTGAAAGTGAAGAAAGTGATTGAAAGCCTGAATATCTGGTGAACTGTGTTATTTCCTGTTTGGACAGGAAGTGATGGATCTGTTCATCTCATCATTGATTCTATCAATTTAACCAGTGTGTGTGTGTGTGTGTGTGTGTGTGTGTGTGTGTGTGTGCACTCACGTATGTGTTGGGGTCCTGGTTCTGAGTGTGAGGTAGAGGGGAGTCACAGTCAGGGCTGTAATGTTCACAGAAGTCGTACGCAGCCTGAGGGTTGGAGGCTATCAGCAGCTGCTGGATGTCCCCCTGCAACACATTATTATTAGTATTAATAACATTATTATTAGTAGTATTAATAACATTATTATTAGTAGTATTAATAACATTATTATTATTAGTATTATTAGGATTAGTATTAATGACATTATTAACTAGAAAATATCTCAGAGAGCACAGACCTCTGCCAACAGCTCAAGCTCAGCTAACACCCTCCAGTTACAGTAACATGGTAAACTCAGGATTACCATGACTACCTGTCAACATTGAGCTGTTGACTCAGAGAACCTATGACATTATCAACAAGAAGTTCAGAAGTGTGGATGGGAAAAAAATGGAATATATACAGTATATATATATATATATATAGTAGCCAGAACATCACATAAAATTAGTTTGGCTTTTATTTTATTCATGTGAATTCTTTTACATTATTCTTTGGTTTTAAGTATTATATTATGTAGTTAATTTGGCAAATTTTTATATTCCTTAAATTTTAACATCATTGTTGTTTTTGTAATTATTATTATTCATCCATTTTATTTTATTTTTACAATTTTGTTATTATTGTTTTTGTTGGTGTGCCATTTGCTAATGCTAATGCTAACCCTTGAGAGAACCTGTAAACTCCCTCACCTGGAAAACCTCCTCGTCCAACAGACGAGCTCCGAACACAGCGATACCGTTGGTGTCGATGTCTGCGTTGTTCCCTCGCGCTAACGGTCGCGTCATCTTCTTCTTACAGTCGAGCAGCAGCGTCACGTTCTTCTTAGACACAGAGAAGGCGATGCGATGCCACCTGGAGGTGGAGACAGGAATCACATGTTAGTTCACTGAGAAATAGTGTTCCAGGACTAGTTCATGACTCCTTTACCTGTCAGCTGATTGGCTTACAGTATACATGTAAGTAACTAGGTAAGTAGATAAGTGGGTAACTGAATAACTCAATAAGTAATAAACAATGGTACAAGTGAGTAATTAATAAAGTAACTAAATAAGTAACAAAAGTGAATAAATAATTAACTAAGTGGTTAACTAAATTACTCTCCATTATTAAGTGAGTAACTAAGTGAGTAACTAAGTGAGTAACTAAGTGAGTAAGTGAGTAACTAAGTGAGTAACTAAGTGAGTAACTAAATTACTCTCCATTATTAAGTGAGTAACTAAGTGAGTAACTAAGTGAGTAACTAAGTGAGTAACTAAGTGAGTAACTAAGTGAGTAAGTGAGTAACTAAGTGAGTAACTAAGTGAGTAACTAAATTACTCTCCATTATTAAGTGAGTAACTAAGTGAGTAACTAAGTGAGTAACTAAGTGAGTAACTAAGTGAGTAACTAAGTGAGTAACTAAATTACTCTCCATTAGAGTAACTAAGTGAGTAACTAAGTGAGTAAGTGAGTAACTAAGTGAGTAACTAAGTGAGTAACTAAGTGAGTAACTAAGTGAGTAACTAAGTGAGTAAGTGAGTAACTAAGTGAGTAACTAAGTGAGTAAGTGAGTAACTAAGTGAGTAACTAAGTGAGTAACTAAGTGAGTAAGTGAGTAACTAAGTGAGTAACTAAGTGAGTAACTAAGTGAGTAACTAAGTGGATGAGTAATTAAGTAGCTCGGTAATGTGCTTATGATGTTGTCTAGAATGATTCAATGAGAAATACTGCTCCTGGACTGATTAGTGAGTGGTTTATAACGTGGTCACCTTCATGCCCCGCCCATCAAAGACAAACTGGTTACTGACTTGCCATCAGCCAGGTTGATGCCTCTGAATAGTGGGAAGTCCTCTGGTGCTGGTTTTCCGTTCTGGTCCTCGTAGAGAAAGACGGGGGAACGCCCCAGCTCTACGCCCAGCTGCTGCACACCCTGCTCACTGTAGATGGACAGAAGGAAGGCCTGGAGACCAGCCTGGGCCTTGACTAGCGCCATGATGGAGAAGTTCTCTGGGAATGCACCTGTGGAAACATGTGGGGGACCATCTTATCTTATCTGGAGTCTCATCACATCTTCACTAATGTATCTCATCTCGTCTCAGCTCATTTTCTCTGATTTAATCTTATCTTGTCTCATTTAATCTTTTTTTATCTCATTTGATCTAATTTGAACTTATCTTTTTGTAATTCATTGAGTCTCATCTCATCTTATTTGATCTGATCTCATTGAGTCTAATCTCATCTCATCTTATTTGATCTGATCTCATTGAGTCTAATCTCATCTCATCTTATTTGATCTCGAGTCTCATCACATCTTAACTAATGAAACTTATCTCATTTCATCTCATCAATTCTCATCTTGTTCATCTAATTTTATCTCACATCATATCTCATTTAATTTCATCTCATCTTATCATATTTGTATCTAGTCTCATCTTATCGTACAGTATCTGTTCTCATCTCCTAAATTAGTGTAAACTCTTGTGGTTCTTCTGATGAACTTGTCGTCCTACCTGAGATGATCTGTTTGGTGGGAGCAGAGATCTGAGCTTTCTTAGAGATCCTAAAAGCATGATCAGGAACACCAGAACGTCTGGAGGAGCAAAATCCTGGAACCTTCTTTACACCTTCAGGAAGAGAATGAACCTGTAGAGCCTTTAGAACGTCCACTGGGTCTGGAACACAGAGAGAGACGTGTCAGTTACACAGCTACAGACACACTGTCTATATATATCAGCTACAGACAGACTCTCAATTTATATCAGCTACAGACACACTGTCAATACATGTCAGCTACAGACACACTGTCAGTAAATATCAGCTACAGACACACTGTCTATATATATCAGCTACAGACACACTGTCAGTACATATCAGCTACAGACACACTGTCTATATATATCAGCTACAGACACACTGTCAGTACATATCAGCTACAGACACACTGTCAGTACATATCAGCTACAGACACACTGTCAATTTATATCAGCTACAGACACACTGTCAGTACATATCAGCTACAGACACACTGTCAGTAAATATCAGCTACAGACACACTGTCAGTACATATCAGCTACTGACACACTGTCAATTTATATCAGCTACAGACACACTGTCAGTACATATCAGCTACAGACACACTGTCAGTAAATATCAGCTACAGACACACTGTCAGTAAATATCAGCTACAGACACACTGTCTATATATATCAGCTACAGACACACTGTCAGTACATATCAGCTACAGACACACTGTCAGTACATATCAGCTACAGACACACTGTCAGTACATATCAGCTACAGACACACTGTCAGTAAATATCAGCTACAGACACACTGTCAGTACATATCAGCTACTGACACACTGTCAATTTATATCAGCTACAGACACACTGTCAGTACATGTCAGCTACAGACACACTGTCAGTTAATATCGGCTACAGACAGACTGTCAGTACATGTCAGCTACAGACACACTGTCAGTACATGTCAGAAGAAACTGGGATATCTGCTCTAATGCTAATGCTATTGTCCGTGCTAATCTTTTGCTGAGTCACTTTCACAGGATCAAACATTAGCACCAAACCAAGCAGTGACAGAGAAACAAACTACGTCTATCAGAGGAGATTTTTAATTTATTACTGTCGATAGAGCAAATGAGCATAGACATGCTAACTCGCTAACTAGCTAGCTAGCTAACTGAAGTCAGGGTTAATTTTCAGACACAGCTTTGTTTACAATCTGTAATGCTTCATAAACAAAGGCAGTGAACCAAACATGACGTAGAACTGAATAATAAACATAAACATAAAATAAAAACACAATCTGTAAAACTGCTGTTACGCAGACATGGAGCAGAAAGAGATAAACATGTCTATCATACAGCTGTTTGTCACATGACAGCTGTGCTAAAGAAACATCACCACTAATATCATGACAGGTGTTTTCCTGTCAGTTATTGAGCAGCTCAGTGTGAACTCAAACAGAGATTAATCACAGGTTTACAACTGGTGGCCCGGGGGCCATATGCGGCCCTTGGTCAAATTTTGTGCAACCCCCAGAACGAGTCTCACAAAAAAATATAAATCTAATCAAACCTAACACAAAAAAACTATAAAAACACAGAAAAATAACAAAAAAACACAAAATAATAACACAAGCAAACAAAAAAACAAGAAATACAGACTAAATAATAACGAAAACACACAAAGATTCCAAAAAGACAAAAAACAACAGAAAAATGCACAAAATGTCAACACAAATACTCAAGTTAACAACAAAAAACACACAATATAACAACAATAACACACAAAATGACAGAAAATTGCACAAAACCCCACAAAATGCACAAAATAACAACGAAAATACCCAAGAGGCTTTTACTTTGAAGCTGGATCAGTATATCCTGGATCAGTATATCCTGGATCAGTATATCCTGACATCTCCATTAGCTTCAACTAACCAAACATTCTCTGTACTACAAAGCAGGATATAAACACGTTCACTAACCCAGGTGATTTCAGCCTGGCTACCTGCGCGCTCCTGTGACAGGAGGCGGAGTTAGCAGCATCACTATTGAGGAATAATTCTTAATAATCCAAGAAAAACACACAAAATAACAACAAATAAAAACAAAATAACACAAACATTCCAAGAATACACAAAACAACATAAAATTGCACAAAATTACAACAAAAATATACAAAAACTGAAAAGAAAAAAAATGTTTTTGCCAAGAATTACACGTAATGACATAAAAATACAAAACAATGACTTGGAAAAAAACATAAAACAACAACTAACGCACAAAACAGCAACAAAATCACATAAAATCAGACCAGAAACACAAAAACAATCAACATTTAGTTGATGAGGTCAAAGGTCATGTTGTCATCAATAGTTAATGCTCCAATGATTGGACAGAAGAACAAATGGCACTAGGTTAATAAGTCTCCTTCAAAATAAAAGCACAGGATTGTTCTCACCATGATTTCAGCGTCTATGTTTCCTTCACGAGTTAAATTTACTAACGGTTCGACTACAAACGTGAGAAATTAATGTTTGATGTGTTTCGGGGCGTTTGCAGGTCTGCACACACAGGAATGTGTGTGTGTGTGTGTGTGTGTGTGTGTGTGTGTGTGTGTGTGTGTGTGTGTGTGTGTGTGATGTTGGATCAGGTTGCACCAGTGCTCCCAGTACAATGTAGAGCTGTGTTTCCAGCTCACACACACGTGGGGCCAAACCTTCAAACCCTTCCTGCTTTAGGACCATCATCAGCAGGATGGTGGGGGGCTGGGGGGGGGGCTGGGGGGGGACTTCCACCTGGACACAAACTCTGCGTCCTCGTCTCTTTTAGACTAAAATCATACAAAAGGATGGAAAAATATACAAAACAACAGCAAAAACACTCCAAATTACTTCAAAAACACACAAGACGACTACAAATATACACAGAAACCAGACAAAAACAAACACTAAATACAAACAAAATATACAAAAAAATCAATAAATAAAATCCCCACAATTACACATTACAACATGAAAATACAAAATAATGACGTGACGACAAAACGACAACAAATACACAAAGCAGCAACAAAACTACATAAAATCATTTCAGAAACACAAAAACAAACCAAAATAGACAAAAAAAAAAAACAAAACAAAAAAAACAAAAACTTCCAAAACATAAAAAACGACAGAAAAATGCACAAAATTACAACAAATATATAAGGTAACAACAAAAACACACAAAATAACCCACAAAAAGAACCTGTTTAAAAAAGAACAATGGAAAAATACAGAAAAAATTATTAAAAAAACACAAAATAACAAGAGAAGCCTCAGAGCAGAGGTTGTGGGTTCTATTCCCATGTGAAACGGGGTGAAACAATCCATTCTCTGTTTCTGTTGCCATAGTTACGAGTGAAAAATAACTAATAAAAAATAAGTGCTTGCTAAAAACAAGGCCGCCATATTTTGACTGCCTATAAAAAGATATTAAAAAATAAATTAAAAAAAGTCACCCAGAATGCACCACTAGAGGTCTCTGTTTAGAAAAATATTTTTTCCCATTATTTGTTTTTTTTTTTTACTTAATTTGTTAATACTTGTTTTACCTTTTAAAAAGGTATAATTGTATAATTTACTCTTTGTTACTTCTTTACTTTTTTTTTTTAACATTTTGTTTGGACTATTTTAATGTAATTTATCATAGATTTATTTCTATTTATTGTTTAATGCATATAATTTTTTCCGCAGCTATTTTTTTATTGGGTTCTTGTTTTCTAGAAATAAAAGAATAAATGGTCAAAGGTGAAAATATTATATTTATTATAAATTGAGTGTTGTCTAAAGCGCTAAACATTTGTCTGATATTTGTCAGCTGGATGTTGTGTTTGAAACTAGACGTGAAACTCTACAACAGAAATGGGCCACATAGAGTGGCCCCTCCAAAAGTTAACGCACAAAATAGCACCAAAGATACAGATAGTGACAAAAAAATTACACAAAATGTACTTTGAAAACACACAGGACTACAAATACTGTATACAGAAAATTATATACAAAAAACAACAACAAATATACACAAAAATGGCTCCTAAAAACATAAAAAAACAACACAAATCCAGTTCAAAACACACAAAATGAGAGAAAAATAAACAAAAATTACTCCTAAAACACAAATCTAAAATCAACAGAATAAGATTAAAAATACACACACAAAACAACAACAAAAATACACAAAATAACAAAAATACAGGAAAAAAAAAAACCATAAGCACATAAATATACACGTGTTGATGTAGCATTAGCTGCATTAGCTGCTTTAGCTGCTTTAACTGCACTGATGGTTTAGTGATGCAGCTGTTGTTGATCTAAAGTAAAAAACCTCCAATTTACTCTTTGCTTCACAAATGATTTCAGATAAAAAAAATAAATTAACGTCTTCATCATCGTCTGAAATAAAAATAAATCTGACTCCACCCCCTTTTCTCCTCCTACGCAGCTTTTAAATCTCACTCTTTAATTTGATGATTTCAGCCTTTAGATTATATTTAAACTCTCCATCTGACCACACACACACACACACACACACACACACACACACACACACACACACACACACACACACACACACACACACACACACACACACACACACACACACACACACACACACACACACACCACACACATAAATAAAGTGTAACCATAGAGAGCAGTGGGCTAAATTATACCCTGAGCTTTGTCTGCGGTGTTCAGGAGAATGTGTTAAAGCTCAGAATAAAAACCATCAACAGGAACCACATGTTAAACCACTGCCTTTTACACTCATTCATTCAGATATTAATTCAATTAACATTATTTTCAATAAAGAAAAATTCTCACAGGAAAATTAAACGACACATGAAATTAGGAATAAATTGAAACAAAAATAAATTAATTAATACAACTATTGAATCAGCATATTTTACGTAATTTGAAACAAAAATGGTAAAACATAAATAAATAAAACTACAAAACTCTACATCATATAAAGTAAATTTAAGAAAAAAACATATAAAACAAAATAAAGCAAAAACCGTCACAAGAAACCAGACACAGATATTTCTTTGTGGTTTTGCCTTCTAGAATATTTTTGCCGAGTCATGGTTTAAGCAGCACATCCTTCTCAGATATTTTTGCTGAGTCATGGTTTACACAACACAGCCCTCTAGAATATTTCTTGCAGAGTCATGGTTTAAGGGCTGTGCGCGCTATCTAGAAGTGTTACCTACCTATCTAGAAGTAGGATAGGTAGTTAAATTAGTAGGTAAGTAAGATAAGTAAGTAGTTAGGTAGGATAAGTAGGTATGTATGATAAGTAGGATAGGTAGGTAAATAAGTAGGTAGGTATGTATGACAGTTAGGCAGGTAGAATAAGTACATGATAGGTAGGTTCATAAATAAGAAAGCAGGTAGGTAGAAAGAATAAGTACTGTAGGTGGGATAGGTAGGTACATAAGTAGGAAGGTAGGATAATTCGATATGTATGATTAAGGATGTAGGATAGGTAGGTCATTAAATAAGTCTGTACGTTGTTAGGATAAGTAGGTGGGATAGGTAGGTAAATAAGTAGGTAGGTGGTGATGATAGGTAGGTAGGTATATGATATGTATGTGTGTATAATAGGTAGGTAAATAAGAAGGTATGTAGTTATGATAGGCATATGATAGGCAGGTAGGTAGTTGTGTATGATAAGTAGGTAGGTAAAAAAGTAATAATAATAATAATGCATTTCATATAGAGCTTTATCATAGACACTCAAAGTCACTTTACAGAAATAAGGGATTATTCTTTCACTCCACACTTAGTGGTGGTAAGCTACTGATGTAGCCACAGCTGCCCTGAGGCAGACTGATGGACGTGAGGCTGTCATAGTGAACCATAGGCCCCTCCCACCACCACCAACACTCACTCACACACTACATTCATACTAGACAATGTGGGTGAAATGCCTTGCCCAAGGACACAATGACAGATACCACAGCACTGACTGTCCCCCTCAGTGGTCTCCATCATCTACTGACCACGACCAGACCTGCTTATCTTCACAGATCAGACCAGATCAGCCAATCACAGGCTGGGAAGGTCACAAGCAGATAGGTATATGATAGGTAGGTAGGATAGGTAGGATATAAGTAGGGTAGTAGGTAGGTATATGATAGGTAGGTAGGATAGGTAGGTATATAAGTAGATAGTTAGGTAGGTATATGATAGGTAGGTGTGTAGATGTAATTCAAAAAATCATTATTTATTCTGTTTAACAACAACAAACAGCTTTATTATAAACAAACACGTTTTACCTGCTTTAGTTCCATTTATTTATAGTTTATATAATATAGTTATAAAGTTATTAAGTGTTCGTGAAGCAGTGTGAACATGTGTCGCCAGACTGAGTGTTTAACTGAGTTTTAGAGGAAAAACAACCAATAACATTACTAATGTCCACTAATACACACACACACACACACACACACCACACACACACACACACACCACACACACCCCCCCACACACCCAAACACACACACATACACACACACTGTAACACACGATAACATGAAGCTGTGAATCATGGGAAAACTGAGACAGAGGAACACGCACACACACACACACACACGCACAGAGGCTCCATTCAGAGCAGGGTCAGCGCACAGTGAGGAAGTCAAACCTGTTTCCAAAATGCGGACCTACGGGAGGACTGACGGCCACGAGCCGCGCTCACATCTGGCCCGTGCGTAAAAAGTGGAAAGTTCGGCGCAAGAGCGCGCGAGACGTCCGGCATCTCTGAGCACGTGCATGTACATAGGTCAGGTTCGTGCACGTTAAAAAGGCTCAGATGAGGCGCGTGCACGTTATCTTTAGGCACTGACGCGCACATCTCTACTGTGGACGTGTCCAGCTGACGCACGGACACAGTGACCGCTTTCAGCTCCATCAGGAATAAAAACCTATTCATGAAAAACGTCACCGGGCCAAAGCACACACACGCACGCACACACGCACATCTGATGTATTTCTAGCGTCAGTCTGTGGATGTTAAAGCAGAGCAGCTTAGGATTTAAAGGTGATTCAGTGAATCAATGGAGGCTGTGTGTAGAGGACGTCACTCCTAGCGGCTGATTCATGAACTACACTCCACAGACTCTAAAATATATCATTTAAAAGCTGTAACAATATAATAAAGTAGATATTGTGTCTTTAGAAAAGTTCAGAGTGTGTTTAAAATATGAAAAACTCAACAACAACAACAAAAACACACATTACTTTTAGCGGTTTTTAAAGAATAAACAGGCGCTGTGATTGGACAGCAGAGGAAGGGCCAAGATGGTGCACAGGCTGGGCTGGTGCACGGACAGCAAACCTCACTTTGATGGAAGTGCACCATCACCATCCTACCCTGTGGCCCCCTCCGCATAGTCCCCTCATATCACACACACACACACACACACACACACACACACACACACACACACACACACACACACACACACACACACACACACACACACACACACACACACACACACACACATTATAATAAATGATCAGGTTTAGTGAATAAATAAACATCAGCTTGTGTTTGTTCTGAAACTTTCCGCGGCTCCTTTAAGAAGAGACGCTAACTTGACTTTTATTGTGAAAAACAGAACCAGGTGTGTCATATTTACACGTTTGTCATATTAAAGGCTACATTTGAGCACGCGCAGGGCGTGAGACGTGAGCATGAGCAGGAATCTCAGGTGCACCTTTGTCCGATAATGGAACCAGCGGTGCTCCTTTTACGCACGCGTTTGAAACTTTAGATGGAACTAAACAGAGGCGATGTGAGCAGAACTAAAGTGAGGGAGTTTCTGTGTTATTGAGTCTACTTACCAGCTCGAGCCACACTGGTTTGGCACGCGCACAGCAGCGCGGTGAGCAGCGCGAGGGACGAGAAGCTGCTGCTGCTGCGTCTCCGCTTCCTACGTAAACGATGATCTGGAATATCCATAGTGAGGGTCCGGAGGGTCCCGGTGGATGTGTGGATGGGCCCCTGGGAGGGGAGGGGGGGAAGGTGCTCCTCTCACAGACCGAACCGGACCTTCAGCGGCGCCTAGTGCCGACGTTGAGGCTCCAAACCCGGACAGTGAAGGAGAAGTTTTTTGGGGTGAATTTGTCCTGGATCAGAGCTCCATGGACTTACTCAGAGTCAGCACCACAGCACAGACTGGACTCTCTCTCTCTACCTCTCCCTCTCTTTACTTTGTCCCGTGCAACAGGCGCGTGCGCGTCTGCGAGAGTGCGCGTGTGTGAAGAACTGGAGAGAGAAAGTGGCACAGCCTGGAGAGAGAGAGAGAGGGGGGGGGGGGGGGGGGGGGGGGGGGGGAGGAAGGCGTGCGTAATTACGCGCAGGGTGCACGGGGCTGCCCAGAGTTGGGTTTGGTTGAAGTGACGCGCACATCGATTCGTGTTTCCTGCAACTTTTAATTATTTATCATTAATGCCACAAAATAAGTTATTTTGGTCTCACTCATTCATCCCAGAAGTCAACTCACCACGTGACGCATGCGCCGTTAGGTGAATGTTCAGTGATCTTCGCCGTCCAATCACAAGTCTGTGCGCGTACCTACGTCCCGCCCCCGCCTTTCCTTCCAATCACTGTGTTCAAAATAAAGTCAAATAAATCAAAGTTAAATAACATCAAATAATAATTTAAAAACAGTGAAATTAATCTTTTAGTTTTTTCTCCTAAAAATAGCATCACATTTATCTCATGACAACATAAAATAAATCAGAGCAGATTCATTTAATTGGAGCCTAAAAGTAGGTCATGAGTTATTTATCTGTATTATATGTGTATTATATTTTCCTGCGGTTTGCACTTGTAATTAATCCCTATTTAATTAACAGTTTTTTTGTCCAATTTCTTTTTCACGTTTTAGTGTTTCTTCGTTTCATTGCAAGTATAAAAAAAGAAAGAAGAAAAAGCAGTTTCCCCTGAGATAAATAAAGTATCTGATTCTGAATGTTCGTCGTCTCTTTACTTCCTGACAACTGAGGTTTTTTAGTTTTTATGTTAAATTTAAACAGGATTTGTCAAACTTTGCTTTTAGTTCCAATCTTATCATGTTTGTGCAATAAAAACCCGTCTCATGTTTTTAAGACACAGGAGCAATAAATCTTTCTCTGAGAAAACCTTTCATTTAATTCATAACTGTTGCTTTTAAAATTCGTCTGAACGCTTCAATCCTGTGGTCTGTGTGTGTGTGTGTGTGTGTGTGTGTGTGTGTGTGTGTGTGAGAGAGAGCTTTAATCAGCTGTAATTATCCTGTCTGTTCATTCCATCGTTAGTGAAGGAAATTCCTGACACATTTTGATTGGTTTTTTCACATTTTTTAACCTTAAACAAGCAGCCGTAACTGTTGATAAAGTGTGTTTTAGTGAAAGTTCAGAGGAAACCATCTTTCTGTGCCTGGTGGAAGTGAACAGGAGTGATTATCTTCATACAATACAGGATCTTTGACATAATGTGTTAAGGTTTCATTTATTCAGGCAACTTTTTTTTTTTTTAGGAAAGTTACTTATATTTTTTTCTCGTTTTATATCATTTTATTTCATTGTGTTTCTTTGTGGTCATTTTGTGTAGTTTGGAGTCATTATGTGCATTTGTCTTTTATTTTGTGTATTTTTGTTGTTTGTGTGTTTCAGTATCATTTTGTGTATTTTTCTCTTATTTTGTAGATTTCTTGTGAGGTAATTTTATAAATTTCTGTTTTATTTTATTGTGTTCTTTTTGTGTGGTCACATGGATATTTTTTGAGTAATTTTGTGGGTTTTAGTTATTGTTTCTTTGCATGGTCATTTTTTATAATTTTTTTCTTTTCTTTACTTGTTTTTGTGGTCACTGTGTATTTCAGGAGTAATTTTGTCTATGTGTCTCATACTTTGTGTATTTTTGTTGTTTTTTTGAGGGCTAATTTTTTATAATTTTCTTTTGGTCATTTTGTGTATTTTTTTAGTAATTTTGTATGTTAACGTTCAGACTGAGGGTAGCAGTGACGTGCAGTCAGGGTAGGCAAGGTAGGCAGTGCCTACCCAAGGCTGAATTGATATTTTGATTATTTGTTTTCATTAGAATATAATTATAAATTATTTATGTTTCCATTTCCGATAGCCTACAGTACCTATGTGTTTGAAATTGTCAGCATTTTGTGCGTTTCATAGCCCAAATTGCTAAAAATTGCTGTTTCCTGGTACGGCAGACGCTGCAGTCTCTCTCTGCTGTAAGGCAGGAGGAGGCCACACCCCCTCCCAAAAAGTGTTTTTATGTGTTTGCGTATGCGCAGTCAGTTGCCCAAGATGAAAACCATTTACGGCCAAAGGCGTAGACGTAGCCGTGCTATGCTAAATGCTAAATGTACTTTCACAGTGCATTAGTGAATTGATCCAGCGTGGCTGCAGCTACGTTCTCTAGCTAGTGGGCGGGATAACACTACAGTCAGGATGACAGCGCTAGAGATGATAAAGAACCTTTGTTTTGAGGAAAAACAACAGCTTTTAAAAGATGGAGACCAACACCTGAGCTACCAGACCTTCAGCTAAGGTAAGGTCAGAACATTGTTGGTATTTTCTACAGTGAATGGAAGGATTGACTTTGTGGATACACCTCACTGAGGCTGTTCTGAGTTGTTGTTGTTGCTGTTGTATGGAGACTGCTATTGAATAATTATTTGTTTCTTTAATGGTGTTTATGATGTTGATTTTCTTAGATGCTAAATACTTGTTCATGTGGATCTTGTTGGGTTTTTTCTTTCTTATTATGAATTTGATATTTTGATAAGCGCATTGAGATGAATTTGTTGTAAATTGTGCTGTACAAATAAAGTTGAATTGAATTAACATTTCCCAGCAGAAACATATGGAATTGACATTGGGAGTCTTGATTTGCCACGCCCTGCCTAACTAACCGTAGTGGTCACGGCACGTCACTGGAGGGCCGTTTGTGGCCCCGTGTCTGCTCTATGCTGATGATTCCTTAGTGTTGTCTGAATAAAGGAAACTTTAACATATTATTTCAAAAAAGAAAACAAAATGAACTTGGTGGAATGATTTTTGACAGCGCTAGAGCCAGAGTTGGGTCCGTTGAGTACTGACTAGTTCCCAGTAGTACTAATAGTAATGAGATGAAACTTCACAGTGAGAAAAACTCAGTAAAAAGTGAATAAAAGCAGCTTTAAATGAGAGAGAGAGAGAGAGAGAGAGAGAGAGAGAGAGAGAGAGAGAGAGAGAGAGAGAGCAGACGGGGAGAACGTCCTGTGGGCAGCACTCACGTTTCCAAAAAGAGAAGCTTGTAATTACAATAAAATGGCTGTATTTTACAGGGCGGGGCCGCACACACACACACACACACACACACACACACACACACACACACACACACACACACACACACACACACACACACACACACACACACACACACACACACACACACCGTTAGCCACAACACTCCAAATAGATCAGAGCACGGCCTGGAGAAAGAAGGCAGGGGCTGATTATTAATGCAGAGGGTCAGTGTGTGTGTGTGTGTGTGTGTGTGTGTGTGTGTGTGGGGGGGATGAATACCTGCTGGTTGTGCTGCTGCAGGTAAAAAGTGCGATTCAGACACAGAGCGACTCAGTGAGCTGGAAGAGAACCAGAAAACACACCCAGCAAACCACAGAGCTGCAAATAGGCAGGAGAGGGAGGGGCGCGCACGCCCGCACACACTAACACACACACAACTGTGCGTGTGTGTGTGCGTGGGGCAAGTGTTCAGACCGATGCACGCAGTGTCTTCAGCCAAAGAACACAAGAGCTTTGATGATATCTCATCAGGCATGTGTGTCACAGTGTGTGTGTGTGCGTGTGTGTGTCACAGTGTGTGTGTGTGCGTGTTCTTTCCTCCTGTTTACAACAGTCAGCCTTAACATTACGACCCCGGCTGGTCTGTGCTGGAAGCAGATGCTGTGAGGAACACTAAGGTATCATCAGCGTATTGCAGGTACATACGGCCAAAAATTACTCAAAAATACATAAAATGACCAAAAATAAATAAAAATGATAAAATGAGCACATTAAAACAAACAAAATAAAAATCCACATAATAAGAGAAAAATACAAAAAATAGCAGACATACACAAAAAGATACTGAAACACAAAAAAGACACAAAATAACCACAAAAAACCCCAAGAAAATAAAATAAATATATATAAAATGACCACAAAAAAATGACAACAAAAACTCACAAAATATGAGAAAAGTACACAAAAGGACAAAAAAGAAGAAAATTTTAAATATAGCAAATAACCACGCAAGAAAAATTAAATAAAATACACAAAATGTCAGTAAAAACACATAAAGCCACAACAAAATTATACAAAAGTGATAATAATAACGCTCACATTGGTTATTAATTATTTTTAAATGCTGACATGAATGAATGTGAAACATTTTGTAAAGTAATTTCTGTAATATTTTCAAAGTTAATATTTAAGTCGGTGCAAAAACACTTTTCTTTGTTCCTCCGTTTATTATAAAGTAACAAGAGATTTTCCTCCTCAGGACCTTAAATGTGGTCTCTGTGTTTTCCTTTTGCTCAATTTCACCCAATTACTGAGTGATGGGAGGTAATTGTGTTTAATAGCTGCTCTAAATATGAGAGCTGTGATATATTCTTCCTTCTCTCCAGGAACGCTGATCTACAGATGGACCTATAGGAAGCTCTGAGGAAACGCCAGGAGGTGGAAAGGTACAGGAAAGGTACAAACTAGAGCAGGAGGTGAAAAAAAATATCACAGGAATGAATAGCGGGGGGGGGGGGGGCGGGGGGTCAGAGAGGCATGCAGAGGGCGAGAGGAATGAATGAGAAGCATTGAGTGAGAGGGAGAGAGAGGTGAGGGAGGGGGAGGGATCAAACACTATTTACACATGGAGAGATTCCTGGATAAACCTGAGGGAGGGGATGGATGGATGGATGGATGGATGGAGGACAGATGGATGGATGGAGGACCGATGGATGGATAACAAATAGATGGAGGACGGATGTAGAAGGGTTGGAAGTTGGATAAAGGACAAATAGTGGACGAAAAGAGGAGACATACTGTTAGTGGTTGGATGGAAGGATGTAGGGTGGATGGAGGTTGGATGATTGGATGTAGAATGGATGGAGGTTGGATTGTCAGATGGAAGGATGGATGGTTAGATGAAAGGAGGTTGGATGTAGGATAGATGGAAGTTGGATTGTCAGATGGAAGGATGGATGGAGGTTGGATGTTAGATGGAAGGAGGTTGGATGTCGAATGAATGGAGGTTGGATGGTTGGATGTAGAATGGATGGAGGTTGGATGATTAGATGAAAGGAGGTTGGATGTAGGATAGATGGAAGTTGGATTGTCAGATGGAAGGATGGATGGAGGTTGGATGTAGGATGGATGGAGGTTGGATGGTTGGATGTAGAATGGATGGAGGTTGGATGATTAGATGAAAGGAGGTTGGATGTAGGATGGATGGAAGTTGGATTGTCAGATGGAAGGATGGATGGAGGTTGGATGTAGGATGGATGGAGGTTGGATTGTCAGATGGAAGGATGGATGGAGGTTGGATGGTTGGATGGAAGGATGTCGGTTGGATGTGTCACATTAGGACTAAAGGTGAGGTACGGTGGAGGAGGCATCATGTATTATGGCTGCAGTGCTGCCTCAGGGCGTCCAGAGTTTATGGAGACATTTTGGAGAAGCTCAGAACATCTGAGAGAGGACGACGCCCCAAAGCAACCACAGAAGAAGAAAGTTGGACCAATCACAATGAGTGTTACTGAGGATGATACAGATAATGAGCTGGTATAGTGATTCTGAGGATGAAGGTGTGAACGCAGCGTGGAACACGTTCCTCAGAGGTCGTCAAGGAATGTTGGAGGGAGGAGGAGGGAATGTACCACTGGGGTGTTGGTGAGGGGGGCGGAGCCACAGTACGAAACAGAAAGTCTTTGTACCACAGGAAGCAGGGGGGGGGGGGGGGGGGGGGGGCTGACCCCTAAAAACACACCTTACTGCTGTTCTTCACTCCTTTAGACCAGTGGTTCTCAACCTTGGGGTTAGGACCCCAAACTGAAATTTTTTTTTGAACAATTTGAGCCCATTTTTTGCTGATTTTTAAAATTTTTCTACAACTTCAAACTCACCATATTTTAACCTATTTTCATCACTTCAACATCACATTTTAATGATTTTCAATTTTCTACACATTCTTTTCCACTTTCCAGACATGTTCAGCACTTATAAACTTTTCCACCTAATGTCACATATGTTGACCAATAATTGTCACTTTTAATCTCTTTTCACCATATTTCATGCCCATTTTTTGCCAGTTTAAACTAATTGTTCCAATATTGACGCTTTGAACCCCTGTTTTTATCCACTCTAAATTGTAACTTAACCAATTTCTGTGGTTTTTAAAATCCCATTTCACCACCTTTTCCAACATTTTTGGTCACTTTGAACTGATTTTATTTGTGATTAAAACAATAATTTCCATCTTTAAGATGACTATAATAATAATAATAAACTTCCTGGATAACAGTGGATATTATTCAGATGAATAAATAAATGTGGTTATCACAGATTCTTTTTTGCTGACTTAATGGATGGACCCCAAAAATCTCCCCCCTTTTTGCCCCCTTGCAAAGCTCGTAATCGATTTCATGTTTCCGTTTGTTAAAGTTCAAACTTCTCTAGAATTTACTTCTACAAATATAAATATTAAATGTTTTACATTCATTTCTATGGGTGATTTATGCTAAATCAACTTCATAGGCAAAATACACTCACATCAAAGGATACAACTGTTGCCATGGCAACAACTTTGCCAACTGCTGCATTTTAAGGAGGCGAGCCGCACTGGGCCCGCCCACTATTCAGCGAGGTTACTGCGACGCCCCCTAGTGGGCGAGAAAGAGAGAGAGAAAGAGAGCCAAGGATGTGCTCACAGCCTCTTTTTATACATGAAACATTACCTTTAAAGTTATTAAATTTAACTTTTGTATTTATCTTCACTTTTTTGGAAAAAAATATCTGGATTTATTCCTCTGCACATAAATTTAAGTTTCTCCAAGTCTTAAAATCATAATTTGATTTGATTTAAAATGTTGATTTGTAGAGTTTTACATTCATTTGTTTTTATTTAAAAACAATGGCTGACGTGTAATGAAAGGAAGAGTGGTGAACGTGTCTGATGGTGTTTGTGTGAACATCGCTGTGAGGTTCTTTGTAGATAGGAGGTACACAGGAAGTGGCACATATCAAACAGGAAGTGGCTGAACGGACGTCGCAATAAAAACAACCAGTTTCACTAGTTTTCTTCTTCATCAAACATCATCAACTGGGAGTGAAAACACGGCGCCGCCCTCTTCCTTTTCTCCTACAGGCTAATTTAAAAAGAGGCGGAGCTTCAGAACTAGACGGGTTAAAGTAGCTTTAATCACAAAGTTTGTCCTTGTATAAGTTTAATGTCACGCACAATACGATACCATAGCCAATCATCTTCCACCTTTAAAAATGTTAGTATTATTCCTCCAGATGTAGCTTTAAAAACACCTGAAAATTAATATTGGTTCGTTTAGCGCGATGTTTATTATTTTCTTTGTTTTGTAGCGTCAGAAATTTAGATTCTTTTTCTCTTTTATGGAATATTTCAGAGCAAAGAAACTGCACAGCATTAATACCTGATAGAGCGAAAAACAAACACGGTTGTATACAATCAAACTCAGTGCGAACATGAAATCTATCTAAAAACCTGCAATAAAACACCTCATAAAGTACTTTTCTCATCAGTTTGTATCTAACACATGTCATATGATTCCATCATAGCAGATCTACTAAACTGTGATGCTCACATGTTCAGCATTGAGAATTATGAGGATTTGTGTATTTTTGTTGTTTTTCTGTATAATTTTGTCATTTTTGTAGTTTTTTTGTATAGTTTTCAGTTATTTACTGTAATCATGTGTGTTTTGGGAGTAGTTCATGTATTTTTGATTTCCTTTTTGTGTATTTTCTAGAGTTGGGACTCTAAAAAAATTAGACTGTAATTAATTAATTTGTTTAATCTACATTAAACCCAAACAACTATAACAGTGTTTATTATTTTCATCACTGAGTGCTAACATAATGTGTAATATGAATAAATAATATTATGATTGCATTGTTCACAAAGCACTGACTTAAATTTAACTAAGAAATATTCATGCTTTTCAGGATTTTTGGTAAACTTTCTAAAACAAATATGTTTTGTATTAAAATAAAAAAAGTACAGAGAAGTGGAAACTGTTCATGCTAGCTGCTACATGTTTAGCATTGAGGTGCTAGCTGCTACATGTTTAGCACTGAGGTGCTATCTGAAGCTAGCACAGCTCTGCTGATCCAGACTTCTCCTCTGGTTCTCCGTGTTGTGGTTTGTGCATCAGTATTATGGGTATACTGGGAACTCATGAAATTAGAAAGGTTCCACACTATTTGGAGTGAATAAAAAAAGATGAATTGCTTTTTTTTAGTACGTTATTTTTCTGTAATTAATGAATCGCAACTTTCCTGTCACATTGTGTGCTTTTAGAATTTTCTTGTGCTTTTTGTTTTAGGAGACACACAAAAATAGGCCGAGGGTCACCTGTTCCAATAAGTTACATTTTTTGTTGCTTCATCAGGTTTTGAAAAGCTAGTTGGTTTTTAAAAGCCTTCGTAATTAACCATTACAACCTCCAAGCTGCTAAACATCCAGCAATGCTTCGTATCACAGTTATATATATAAATATATAACTGTGATATATATATAAATATATAACTGTGATATATATATAAATATATAACTGTGATATATGTGTGATATATGTGTGTGTATTACATTATAAATCATTGTTATGTGTACAGATGTTTAAAGAAGGAAAGTGGCTTTCTGACCCTGGTTCTTCTTTGAGGTGCTAACCGTTAGCTCGGTTAGCTAACAGTTAGCTCGTTTAGCTAGCACAGAAACAACCAGAGGCTGATGTATCCTTGTGTCCCTTTAAGATAAAGGAGAACCAGTACGTGATGGAGGTCCAGTCCTTGCTGACCAGGGACAGAGAAAAAGCTAAAAGTAGCATCTGTGGCTAAAGGCGCGGCCACAGATTCATGTGTGCTATGATTTCTGGATTAAAAAGAAGAAAAAAGAACGAAGAGAAGCATCCGTAGGAGCAGAATTACATAGTTTGGTCGGAGCTCATTCAGAGTTTCCTCCACATTTAGACTCTGAACCACAGCAGCTGAAACACTGTATCATTACGGCTCAGGGACTCTTTTAGCTTCTCTGCTAACCATCGCTACCTCTGCATTAACCACTCCTACAAAATAAAGGCATAGATGAGACAGTTTTTAGGGTATTTCCCAGTTTGAACAAAGGTAAACTCTCACCTGCGCCCAAATAATCCTGACAAATAACAGTTTCAAATGTTTTGAAGTAACAGAACAATTAAAAAGTTCATAAATCAAAAACAAAAGAAACTAAACTCATTACCGGCATGAAAAAAAAAAAATGTAAAAGTGCAGTCATCAAAAATATATAAAATAAACAAATGATCTGGGCCAAATAGCTTGAGAAAACAAAATAAAATAAATGTTTTTTTTAAGTCAGCTATTAAAAGCTGTTTTTTTTTGTTCTGCTTCATGTGAAATATTGAATCAGAATCAGAAAACTTTTATCACCAAATAGTTTTTAAACTTTAATGTGACTTGCAAAAAACAAAAACAGTAGGATAATAATAATATTTAGAGAATGACAAATGGAGAATGGACAAATTTATATATGTGGTGCATTGTTATTTATTTGCACTTTAGGTCACATTTTGTTCCTGGTCCATATCTGATGCAGTTTATTAATTTAATACTTTTAATTTCTGCTACATTTTTAAGATTATCATTATTACTTTTTTTGTTTAGTTTTAATGATCTTTATTGTCAGTAAATAATTTTTTTTAATAGATTAGCATAAAACTGAAAATGCCCTCATGTTTGTCACACCCCACCAGGACTATTTATTTATTTTATTTATTCATTTAATTTGCAACTTCACACAGTTTTACACAAACTATTTGTTTTTTTTTAATAAAATGTGATATTCTAAATTGTTAAAAAATTATATTTAATATGTCATGAGTAGTGGTAATGTTAATCAGTTTAAGATTATTTTAAATATTTTCTTATTAAATAACCGTGGTCTGGTTTCTTTTCTCCTTTTAAACCTAAAATATTATAATACATTTTTAGATTATTTTAAATTGTCATTATAATCGTACACTGATTTTTTTTTTTTACGTTTTATTTAATATAATATTCATATTTTAATGCTTCAGTCCAGAAGGACCCCAGGGTTCAGCTTTTCTGAGCTGCAGTAACACATCTGGCCTTCAGAGGGCGACAGTTCACTTTTCATCATCTCTGCCTTTTTTCCATAGTTTAAGTTTATATTTATAAACCAGTATTTATGGTTTTCAAACAATTTCACTTGAAATTTTATCCCACATTTAGTATGTAATAATCTTTAAATTATTTTATCCATAAAACAATATTTAATAAGTTACTGAACTTGATATTTAATTATTTTAAAACTGTATTATTTTGTTAGTCTAAATCTTTTTTCTAATAAAAACACAACTTAATTCAGTCAATTTTCTTAATTTCACATTGATTTAGAAGATTCAACGTTATTTATTTCCAATTAATGCTCCATTAAATTTTGAAACTGTAAATTATGTTAAAATAGATTACATAATATAAAGTATCCTAATATTTTACATTTAAAGATTGTGATGACATGAATAGATATTCATTATTAATTTATGTCATTTTTCCTCCTAAAAAATTATTTTCTGGTGAATAAACACCAGAAAAATTATCTTATTTTTGGTTATTTACAATAAGTGAATTTCGTAATATAAAGGTTTTATTTCTTTAGATATTTCTAAATGTCATTAATTATTGAATCTAAATGGTTTGTGTTGAACAATGTTTCACCTTAAATGCCTCAGCAGTTATTAAATGTCTCCCTCTAGTGGTACATGTGAAAATAGACAGGGAAACACTTTTTAAGTTAAAACACACGCAGATTTCCTTATTTAGAATCAGTTAAAATCATCAGTTAATACTTTTTGACATTTTTTGGTTTACCTTTGTCTTCTTTGGGTTCAATTTCAGTCCTTTTGTCCATTTCCAGTCTGTTTTTGGTTCTTTTATTTCCACAGTTTGCTTTGAATAAAAAAAAAAAACAAACACTCCAAGTACAATATTAAAACTTTTACTCTGACATGATACAATAAACAGAAACAAGGTTCAGAATTAACGACAAAAAAAAAAAAAAAAATTGTATTTTTTTCTGCTTTCATTCGCTCAAACACTCATCGTCCCGTAAACAAAGTCAAACGGGAAAAGAAGAAGAACTGAAACAGGACACAGACGGGTTCAGATCGGACACTATTTGTTTAATACTTGGTAATAAACAAAATAATGAATAGTAGAGCTGGAGGAGAGAAGAGTGAGATGTTTGAAAGTGAAAAACAAAGGAAGATCGTAGATCTACTGGAGCCAACGTTTTCTTTTAGCTGGTTTGAGAAATGCTTAAATTTGACCGACTTCTCTCGGATCTCACTAACTCACAGGAAAGCCTCCGATTTCAGACAAGTCTTTCTGAACTGAACGTTCATGAAGTCACACAGAAGTCTAATGTCGTAGAATGGAGGAGGAGCCACTGCCGTTTTCTATATTACAGAAAATCGCTGATTATTGAGCTTTAGACATTAGAAATAATGGAGATTTCAGTCGTTAATTGTCTTCTGTTGTTTCCGTCTCGTTTGTGCAGCACTTTGTTTACAGCTGTGGTTGGTTTTAAAGTGCTCGAAAAATAACGTTGAGTTTAACAGATATAGAATTAATAATAACAGAATCAGTGCTTTTGATGGAGTCACAAGTTCAAGGTCTTTCCAGTTAATTCTTTCCTAACTTTCACTTTTTTTTTTTTTTGAAGAAACCAAGGAATTTCTATTCACCTAAAAAGAACCAAGTGCTGGTTACCTAGCCAGGTTTCCAGGTTTAGACGCTAAATAATGATGAACCAGTACAGAGACTTTGACGACTCGCTGCTTAGAACCTGGACCTCATTAGACAAAGCCAACGAAAAAAAACTTAACTAGGCCAGAAAAAGGTTCTTACAAATAATGAAGTGTTTCCAATCCGGAGAACAACCGCTAAGCTAGCAAAAGGTTTTTCCTGGTCCTTTACAGAAAACTACATTTAAAGACTGCCAGTCCAGAGCAAAGCTGGACTTTAAGTCCACAATGAAAACATCGTTGGTCATTAATAAAGAACCTGTATACTGGTAATTAATGAGCTCCCAAAAACAAACACTGGCACTGATTTAGGATTTAGAAACATGGATGAAAAAACCTAGAGCGAGATCATCTGTTATCTCCAGCAAAGAACTGAATTGTCAAACCTTACGTATCTGAAACCAGAATCAAGTCTCTGATTGCAAACCAGGCTTGTTTTTTAACCTGGTCTTAGACAGTAAAGGGACTTAGTCCTGTAGGTCTTTGTTGGACTCCTAGTCTAACGTAAAAATCTCTGTAATGAACAGAAACAAACTTCGTCCTTAAAGTTTCCTCACGTTCTAAAGTTCAAGGTCTGAAACTCGGGTGTGACCCTTAAAGTGCTGCCGATGTAGTCACTTAGAATAAACGCACACGCCCTCAGCTATTTAGGAAGAGGATTTGCTCTAGGACGTGGTTGTCTTAACCATCAATGTCAAAATTTTTCTCTGAAGGGTTCTTATGTTTAGCACCATCAAAGAACCAGCTTCTGGTTCTTCTTGGTCAAAAGGAGAATATGCACCAAAGAACATGTGAAGCACCCACAGACCTCCAGAGGGTTTGTTTTAAGATCAATATCTCACAAAACCCAAGGATTAAGAAATCCTAATGCTGCTGAAGAAGGAAGAACGCAGAGCTTCGATAAGAAGAACACTGGATGTTAACGCACAGATACATGAAATTTATCTCTTCACTCTTTATATTCCTCAGTCTTTTAAGAGCACACTTGTCTTTATTATCAAAATGTAAAAAAAAACAACATAAATACTGCCAACAGGTTCACAGCGCCTCAAGTGCACGACGTCTCGGAGTTCTACAGATTGTTATGGCTCTGCTGTAACGTGTGTAACGCAGAGACAAATCAACCTCACCCAACACCAAACCATCCTCCAACTATGGGAAGTAACACAAAACTGGCACTAAATCACAAGTTATCCTTAGCAAGAATCAGCAAAGATAAGCAACTCTACTTTTCAAGTTTGTGTCGAAAATTCTTGCCAATTCTTGTTAAGAGACAAACAGCAAAAAACAATTCTTAACCAGCCTCAATAAATCAATGACGTCTCGTAACCCAGAGAACAAGTGTTAACATCAGGTTTTAACTAGTCTCCAGAAACAATTAACAAACTAACAAATACTTGGTTTGGAGTTTGGAACAAAGCAGCTCGTGCTTCGGTCTTTCCACGTTCTCCTTCAGATCCTGTTAAACTAAGGCTAGCGAAGAGTGACAATCTAAATCTTTGCCATATTCTTAGAGTAAAAGATCAGGAAAGGAAGAAAAAATAGGAAGCTGAACTGATTAAGAACCAAGAGAACCAGAGATGAAAAGCTGCAATGTCTGGATACGTAACACGAGTCTAAAAACATACACGTGGTAAAGACATTTTTATTAACGATACTAAAAAAAAGAGCTAATCATCACCAGTTTTACGAAGGAGCAGAGTGAGATGAAAACCTACGTAACAAACGACGTGTAGAGTTTACAAGTGGCCAATAACATGATGTATATAATGCACGACAGCTTACAACAAGATGACTGTACAAGTTGCATATTTTAACGTCCAACGAAGATCATTCGCCTCTTGCTCAAAGATTATCCTTCAGAGATAATAAAGACGATGCAGTTGCAGCAACCGACACATTCAACAGAGGAAGCTCAGAAAAGGAAAAGGAGAACCAATCAGAGACTCTACGCATCCCAGCGTCTCCTCGGGTTAAGATCACAGATCTCAAAGCTCAGGGGCTGATTATTCAAACTCCTACGATCCCGTTCAAGCATCAAAGCACTGAGAAACTACCGCACGTACTTTACAAAACCATGTCGCAGGATTTTCACAAAAATCAGGCCTCGTCTAACAAAAGCAGACAGAAGTTGTTCAACCCGAGTCGGTTGCATCACTATTTTCTAACCTCTGTTATTCTTTTATTTAACTTTGTCAGTATTAAATACGGTGAAAATCAAACATCCAACCACACCTAACGGCTCAGTTTTACACCCCTGCATCAGCTTCAGTCTGTGGTGTTTTTCTGTTTTCAAGCTGTTGGTGTCCTCAGTTAAGATGAGTCGTCATAACAAGAACTAATCATGTTTAGACATTGGTTTCAAGGAGGTTTACCAAAGCTATTTTCGATTTTGGAAAGACTTTTGTTGTCTGATGGATTAAGCGCCGTGGACGGACATCGTGGTCGAGCCGTTCCTGGTCATTTTTGGTGACAACAAAGTCCAGCGTTTTCTTTATGTCACACATTGAACAGGAGTCGCAGGACTTTAAAAGGAGTTGGAAACACAAGGTCCGATAAAGAGACTTCACTTAAAATATCTGGATAATACAAAGGATTCCCAGCACCGTAACCAAGAATGTAAGACTTTTAAGTATTCTGATCAAAGACGATCCTCAGGCCTGATGGAAGGAGGTCTTTTAAAAGACTCTGAATTTTAGGGGGTGGGGCCGAAACAGCCAATGATAAATTGGATGAAACGTTAAAGCTTTGCCCTGTTTAAACACAACTGATATGGAACTGGAACTAGAACAGAAAAACTGGTGGAAACTTTTGTTCTAGGGAGATAACTGAATCATAGAGCAGACGAATCATAGAGCAGTTAAAACGCTCTAGGATCCATTTGCTGGGATAGAACGCGTCGTTTGGGTCAGTGTGAAGACACAAGCAAAGTCTAGAGTAGTTGTTTCTGCCGGTCTCAAAGCGTTTCCAATCAAAGTCTAGAGCAATTATGTTCGCTGTGCACGCAACAGCGCTCAGAGCAGACTAAAAACAGGAAGTATCGCAAAGACAGAGTGCACAGCAATGTGGATAATCAGGAAGAAACGACAACAACGTAAATCAGGGCTTTAAAACCACCAAAAACAAGAAAACTTGTTGTTGCTCCATTGTTGAATGTTGGTAAAAGAACAAACGGAGAAGGAAGAAGTTTGTGAGCACTCTACAGCGCTGGCTTCGAGAACCTCTTCTTCAGGTTTCTGTTTCTCTGCCTAGAGAAGTCTCTACTCCAGTAGCTGCTTACAGTAGCTAGTTACAGTAACTAGTTACAGTAGCTAGTTACAGTAGCTAGTTACAGTAACTAGTTACAGTAGCTGGTTACAGAATCTGGTTACAGTAGCTAGTTACAGTAGCTGGTTACAGTAGCTGGTTACAGTAGCTGGTTACAGTAACTGGTTAGCTCGTGGAACTGCACCAGAGGCTGTTTGGAGAACGATCAGAAGTTGTTCTCTGAACGCAAACCGAACCAAATCAAGGTGATAAAAACTATCAGGTGTCAATCAAAATAAAAGGTTGTGGGAATCTTTGGAGGAAAAGTCTTTTTTGGAACATTAGTCGAAAACAGTGAAGGAATTAGACGAGTTTCTTCTTTATAGAGAAAAGACTCAAATTAGCTTCTCCACATGAAGAGTCGTGCTGCTGCTACGTCATGGAAATGTGCATCAACAAATATAAACGGTTACCTTTATTCACATTATTTTATTGAAGTTTAAAGTAAACTGCGTTAGATTTAGCCTGGGTAGGTTAAGTTGAAGCAGTTTATTTAGTTAACTCAACTTAATCAAATGAGTAACAGTAAGAGTTTTCCTTTATAACGTGTAAAACAACACATAGGTGTGGTTAAGGATAGCTTCAGATTGAACTGGGTCATTGAATTGGCTCCGTACATACAGTAAAAGAAAGATTAGATTGCCGTGATAACTAACTCGGGTTAAACTTATCACATTGTTTCAGATGAAGCTGCCCTGATCACAGATCTCACGCACATGTTGATAGTAATTCACCTGTTTCACAGGTCCAACACGTGGCCTCGGCGTCCACATTACATGAGGGGAGGCTGAAGATCCTCTGAGGAGAAATACTTTGGACCGTCTGCAGAACACGAAGCTCATTCTGCTTAAAGCGACACGTCACGTTCCAGGTTCCAGCACAATGATGGGAGTCTACGATGAAGGAATGAGCTGGAGACTGACCTTCTGATTTGTCGGAGTACTTGCATAACGCGTTTGCATTGATGGAAAAGTCGACCATGAAAAGACTGAAGAGTTATTAGCACCTAGTCTGGGACTCTCGGGTCTCCTCTGATACTTTTAGTTAAACGTGGAGAAGCGCGAGCTCACCTCGACACGTGAATGCAATTAAATAATACGCCTTGTGATCAAGTTTCTTCTCGTCTTTTATTTGCCGTTAGTAAGTTTGGATGATAGTGAAGTGCCGTCGTTATCGTTAGATGTTTGTGCAAAGACAGCAGCGGGTTGGTTAGCGACGGCAGTTTCCTTACAGACACGCACGTGACGGACAGGACAGTTTGGGTCCGTCTATACAGCCAATGTACAAAGACTGAAAGCAGCTGCAGGTAAAAGGTGTAGGATTTTCTTCATCATTCAGCATCAGATGCTTTTAGTTCTCAATCGCCGAGTGTTAATGCGATACAGGAGAAACACAAAGTACTGGCTTCTTTGAGAGATCCTAAAACCTCCATCACAACCAATCAAAACTCATAAAAGTTATAAACAGCACATCTGATGTGCACGAAATAAATCAATGAAGAGAAGATTGATGAAGGAGAAAAGCTTCAGGAATGGTTGGAGGACCTCAGGGATCCTTCACTGTTCTTAGAGATGTTGCTCAAAATGTTTCCCTTCTACTTGTTAGAATATCCTCACTTTAAATCACGTCGTACATAGAAACGCAATCTTTGACCAAATTCTGGGGTTGTTCTTTTTTCCCAATCTGGAGGAAGTTCAAATGAAGTCTCCAGTTTTGTTCGACTTCTTGTCTCGTTTGTGAGGAAATATTGCTGAATGAGCATCAGACATGACACAGAAAAATGTGTCTGAAATCATGGAATTTATTTCCGTATACTCTCCCCAAAATGTTTTGGACAATTTCACACCTTTGCACCATATTTTTCCCTGTGCCTGAATGTTACGGACATGTCGATTGTCCAGATCTCGCACTACGTAATCTCACGTGAAGCTTAGAAATAAAAGCTATACAAACACTGAATAAAGAAACGGGGAACATTTAAAGCACAGATCCGAAGCAGAGGAGGACCCTTTAAGACAGTCTCCAAATTCCTTGTAGAGCTCATATTCAAAAGGAATTAGTGGCCAATTCTTCATCTCCTGATCCGACAGGAAGAAGAAAAATCCTACACATTGTACCTGAAGAAAGGTGTTGGTTCATTATTTGTAAAAAAAACGGTAACATTGACACGTTTACATCTCACCAAAAGTGCAAAAATGACCACCTGCGACGGAAAAGTTTAAAAACAAATTCTCACGAATCTACTGCTGAACTTCCTCCGATCCTCGAGCTGTTCCGACGCAAACTAAAAATACTTAAAACAAAAAATATATTCAAGTCATTCTTCCTACAAAAGCCTTGCTGTGCGCATCAGAGTGGGCGGGGCCATGAGGCGCTTTCGGCCCTCTTTTTGTTTTGCTTTTTTCCTGGATTCCAAAGCTCTCATTAGATGAGTACAGTACGTCAAAACTTTAGAAACTCGGACAAGTTTCAGCACAAAATATTCAAGGACGAGCATTAAACTGAGACGGCAAAAAAAGTGTGAGTTTCTGAAGACGAACGTGAAGAAAAAAAAACCAAGGAGTGGTGATGGAGAACACACACGCACTAAAACACACACACACACCGGGAAGGTTTGAGAAGCAGTGAGTGTACGTGACCTCAGAGGGAAGAGCCTTCATCAATCCACAGCTAGAGGACGACACTGGGAGCACTGTGTGTGTGTGTGTGTGTGTGTACTTTCTATATACTTCAGGAGAACAGAAAACTTTGCTTGTTTTACGCCTCCAGAACAACCACACTACATTTAGCAACTGATGAGAGAAACCAACACGCGGGAACCACCGAGGAGGAAGATTTGTTGGGGAAGGGTGTAACAGCTCGACTGGTGATCGTTATAACTGCTGACACGACAGAAGTGAGGCTTTAACTTAAAAAACACTCAGAGTTTAAGTTAATCTGAAACGTAACACAATAAAGAAACACTTCAGATCACAGCTAGGCACCGATTCGCAGTTTTACAACAAACGTCAGAAACCAGTCATACAACTCTAACCCAGATAACATAATAATTTTGCCATCAAAAGCCCAGTCTCAGGGTTGTTTTGGTTGTTTTATAGAAGGAAACCATTGTTGGTGTCCCTTAAGCAAAAACAAAATTCTCTCCAAGTCTCAGCTTTTTGTCAGAAACTGGCATTTTGTGTGAAACTCGTGTATATTTAACTGCTGATTATGGAAGAACAAATCAAGCTAGACAGAAACATTCTGATGAAAGCAGAGTCTATTCTTTCAGAATCTGGTTTCAGATTTTAGATCGTCATAGTACAAAATATTCTGTGGGTCTTTGAAAATCAGTCAAAATGCTCTAAAATGGCTGGTAGTGAATGAGTTAAAAACCAGTCAGAAGATAACATAGTCACTAGTCAAACCGTAACACCAGCTGGTAGGAGATCAATATCTTCCTACATAAGATACAGGAGAAGGGGGAGGGGCAGGGGGAGGAGACACATTATAACTGTTCTAGGATGAAGAACAATCATTTATGAGCGTGTGTGTCAGATCACGCCATTACTACATCACACCTCTGAGTAAAAACATGGTTTCCCTTCTCCTGAAGTATGTAGGATGTGTGTGTGTGTGTGTGTGTGTGTAAGCCAACAGTTCATGAACCAGGGTGTGTTTGATTGGTTGATGATAATCCTGGATCTTCTAGGTGAGCTGATGCGGCGCCTCCAGCATCTCCATCAGGAAGGTGTCGATGGGCGTGTCTCCGATCAGTTTAAAGAAGAACAGGTGCTCCAGGCACTTCAGACCAATGGAGCGCAGCGCCGGGAGCCGGAGGAGGAGCTTAGCAAACCTGCCGAGCGGTGGGATTAAAATGGTGAAACGAACGTTTATAAAAAATCTAAAGATGTTTAGATGGATTTTGTGGTACCTGCCCTGCTGGTCAGGGTATTTCTGCTTGCAGTACGACTCTAGGGAAGCGTAGACTCTCTCTCTCAGCAGCTCCACTTCACTGGGGTTGGACAAACCTTTCGCATCTACAGGAGACAACACACACATCAGCGTTGTTAGCGCACACGTTAGGGAGCACACATTAAGGCTGAACAATTAATCAAATTTTAATCGTGATCTCGATTTTTTTGCCATGATTAAATAAACCTGATTGTCTGCAATATTTACATTAATAATTTGGACTCTGTATTAGTGCATTCATTCAGTTAGCCTTTGGTACACTGGGTACATTTTTAAAAATTATTATTTAAAGCTTAGCCTTTAATACATTGTTATTTTTTATTTTTCTATTATAACACGTTAGCGCACACGTTGGCGCACACGTTGGCGCACACGTTGGCCTGTGTCGTACCTGGGTTGAAGAGGATGATGGCTCTCAGGCAGCCCAGCTCCGTCTTGTCCATCTGCATGTCTCTCATCTTGCTCACCAACTCGGTCAGGACCCTGGACACAACCACATGTAGTTCTATATCTAATTTTATGCAACAGAAAGATACACAAACTGTCCAAAAAAAATACACAGAAAGACAGAAAAATACACAGATAATATAAAAAAAACCCCCACAAAGTTATAAATATACAACATGACAAAAATTACACAAAACTACAAGAGTACAGCTGAAAAATACACAGAAAGAACAAAAAGGGACAAAATTAAAGACAAATACGCAACATGACAGAAAAATACTCAAAATGACAAAAAATACACAGAAAGACAGAAAAATACACAAATAATATAAAAAAAAACCCACAAAGTTATAAATATACAACATGACAAAAATTACACAAAACTACAAGAGTATAGCTGAGAAATACACAGAAAGAACAAAAAGTGACAAAATTAAAGACAAATACGCAACATGACAGAAAAATACTCAAAATGACAAAAAATACACAGAAAGACAGCAAAAAATGCATATTCCAAAAACATAAAATTACAGAAAAAAAAACAAAATTACAGAAAAAAAAACAAAATTACAATCACAAAACATGACAAAAACTACACAAAACAACAAAAGTTGAGTTGAAGAAAAAAAACACAAAGACAGCAAATGACTTGTTAAACACAAAATTACAGGAAAAACTAAGAATTACAAATCAAAAAATTACAAAATCAACTAAACACAAAGGGACTCCAAAAACACACTAAACAACAACAAAAATACAATGAAATGACACAAAAATAAATTATTTGTTACACACACACACACAGTTGTTCCCTGTGTTCATGCTCTGATTGGTCGTTATTCTAATGCTGATGTGAATGTTGATCATGTGACCCTCCAATCAGACAAAGTCACGTTTGTGGCCCCGCCCCATGGGATAAAGGTTACCTGTCAAAGATGGCGCCCACCCCTGCACTGTGTGCACTGTTCCTGTGCACGTGGAGGCCAGTAGCCAATAGGATCCCGTCCTTCACTGAGATGGAGCGATGGGAGAACGACGCGATCAGGAGTTCATTCCAACCTGTGACACGCACGCACGCACGCACGCACACACAATTTTATAACATTTTAATAATTTTAGATTTTATTCTTTTCCTGTTAAATATAACTTTGACTGTTGAAATTTTCCAGTTCCTTTATGTATGTAATTTATATTCCACCATTCTTTACGTATCTCCTACCTCACCAACAGGTTTACTGCTAAAACATTTTGTTTTTAATGAATATTTTCTATATAATTTCAAATATATTCATAAGGAGGACGGCCAGACGTCTACAGTAAAAGCAGCGCAGGAAAGAAAGAAACAATAATCAGCATAAAGTTGCCAAATCCCCACATTTAGTTTGTTCAGAGCGATCGTGTCCGCATTCTGACTCAGAGTCTGACTCGCTGTGATCGCTCTGTGGTAGTTTACAATAAGAAGAACAGACGGAGGTGTGTTTCAGTCTGGATCCAGTAAAAAGTGACCATAAAAAGCTGTAAATGGACTGATATGTAGACGTGGGGCGTGAGGAGGAGACTTCATATGGAAACATGGAAATCTCTGTTAAACCTAACATCTGTACAGCAGCCCTCCTACCTGCCAGTTGTGATTGGCCGAGTCGTTTGAAGGGCACCGTCATCAGCCAATAGAGTGAGCCCTAGGGTACGCTGTGGCCTTTGTGTAGATTTTTCTTAGAACATTTCTAAATTAATGTAATGTGGCCAATATAACGGTGCGCTTATAGTCCGAAACTTACAGCAATACCAATATTTTCATAAATCAAAAAGCCTAACATTTTGTAGTGTATTTTAACAGCTTATTTAATACATGGGTCAAACTGACGTGTTGTCATAAGAGATGCTAACAGAAAGCTAACACATGAGGAAGGTTTTTTAAGTGATTTATTAAAGGTCTCATATCATGCATTTGTTCTAAAAACCCCAGAAGCCATGGACTATGTTAAAGGAAACATCCTTCAATCAGCAGATGAAGACATGTGACTGCCACGAGGTAACGCAAAGCGCTGTATGATTACTATGTTCAGATGTGTCTAATTTTCAACAAACTGTGCAGGAGCCTGGACTATACACATTGTTATTTATAGGTAGTTCAACCTATTGCGTGCGCGCACGTGTTTAGAGGTGCCAGGACCACTCGCTCAGCCGTTTACCCTGAATCATAACGTATCCGCTTTTATTGTACACAATAATGGAAGCTGTTTGGATACATGCTCAGGGGGTTTGTGAGACTGTTTGTTGTTGTCCCTGTTCAGATCCCACTGTTCCCCAGGGATCGTTTAAAGGGGAAAAAAATGCAAATACTTTTTTTGTACATGTTTCTAGTTTGTTTTTTGTTTGTTTTTTGTTTTTTTGTTTTTGTTTTTTTTTGTTATGTTACACTATGCAAACAACATTGTGCTGGTATAGGAATAACTATACTGAAGGAACTCTCTCTGATTTTATTTAATTTTCAAAAATGGATGCTCTCAGAGTAATAAGCTATAATATTAAAGGAATCCATAGTCCTGTAAAACGAAAGAAAATTCTTGGTCAGTTAAAAAAGTATAATTGTCATATTGCATACCTGCAGGAAACACACCTGTCTGATGTTGAGCATGACAAGTTAAAGAGGTCCTGGGCGAACCAGGTATTTTATTCCTCTCATCGGTCTGGCAGGAAAAGAGGTGTTGCTATTTTAGTGCATAGGCAGGTGAATTTCACTCCATTGACCATTCATAAAGATCCAGAAGGGAGGTATATTTTAGTTAATGGAGTTATTGATGGTGTACTGGTCTCCCTTTTCAACATTTATGCTCCTAATGAGGACGAGCCAAACTTTATACATAATATTTTCAATGTTGTGCTCCAAAAGAGCTCAGGTATATTACTGTTAGGAGGGGACTTTAATTGTGTCATGTCGCCACACATTGATAGACAGACTAGCTCCAAAAGCCCTGTCTCTCAAATGAGCAAAGCTTTAAAACAACTTTCAACAGAACTCGGTCTAATAGATGTCTGGAGAAATAAGTTCCCTCGGACGAGAGATTTTACGTTTTATTCACACAGGCACTCATCATACTCCAGAATAGACCTTTTTTTCACCTCTAAAACTGAATTACATAGAATAGAAAACACTGAAATTTTTCCAATTACCCTATCTGATCATGCACCTTTAGTAGTAACATGGAACTTGGGACAGTTACCAAAAATTAAACACTGGAGATTGAATGCCTCACTTTTAAATGATAAGGAATTCTGTAATTTTATAAACACTGAACTGGAGACCTATTTGGAGATAAATACTACACCTGGAATGTCACCCCTCATTTTGTGGGATTGTGCTAAGGCTTATATCAGAGGTCGAATAATATCATTTGCGAGTGCCAAGAAAAAGAAAAAAGAGGCTAGACAGTGTGAATTGGAAAACCGTATACGTCTGTTAGAACAACAACATAAAAGGACACGAGCTGCGGATGTGCTCAGTGAGCTTAAATCATTACGCAGAGACCTTGACAGCCTGGTCACTGAAAAAATAGAGGGTAATTTAAGATTTACTAAACAAAAGTACTATGAAAATGGCAATAGGGCAAGTAGACTATTGGCGATTAGGCTTAAGAAACAGCAGTCTTCAAGCATAGTCCAAAAATTAAAATGCGATCAAAAAATAATTACTAAACCAGGCCAAATTGCAGACTGCTTTGCAAATTTTTATAAATCTCTTTATAAAAATAATGACACATGTAACGATGACAATTTAATATCAGATTTTTTAAAGAGTATCCAGATAAAAACTCTCCCTGGACCATTAGCAACACAATTAGATGAACCAATCCAAGAACAGGAAGTTAAACAGGTGATATCAAATTTAAAAAGTAATAAAAGTCCAGGCCCAGACGGCTTCATTAATGAATTCTATAAACTATATAAGGAAAAAGTGACTCCCCTATTGTTAAGGGCTTACCAACATGCATTGCAAACCGAAACCATGGCGCCTTCCTGGAATGATGCTTCAATTGTTGTAATACATAAGGAGGGAAAAGATCCGACAATTTGTCAATCCTACAGACCAATATCATTACTGAACACCGACTTACGTATTCTTACAGCGATATTAGCCAAACGTCTCAGTAAAATTATTACAGAGGTGATACATCCAGACCAAACAGGATTCATGACAGGAAGACACTATGGGGACAATGTTCGTAGGCTTTTGAATTTGATGTCCTATTCAAAAACGAAACAAGAAGAAGCTATGATATTGTCTCTAGATGCCCAAAAAGCATTCGACCGTGTGTCCTGGCAGTACTTAAGACACACACTGGAAAGATTTCAATTTGGCCCAAATTTCATTAAATGGATACAGATTTTATATTCTAACCCATTGGCTGCAGTAAAAGTGAATGGAACAATGTCTAACAGATTCACACTGGAACGTGGCTGTCGTCAGGGTTGCTCACTGTCGCCCCTGCTGTTCAATATAAGTATTGAACCTTTAGCACAGTTAATTAGAGACGACAATGATATCCAGGGATTTTCAATAAATGGTCAACAACATAAGTTATCGATTTATGCTGATGACATACTATTATATATCTCCAATCCAAAAGCAACAATTCCCCATCTTAAGGACCTAATCAGTAATTATGGTTATCTTTCAGGCTATAAAGTCAATATTGATAAAACACTGGCAATGGATATTGTAGGAAATATATCACAAACCGTTAAAGACCAGAGTGGCTTTAAATGGCCTAAAGATGGTATTAAATACTTGGGCATTCAAATTCCTCCATCACTAATTGATCTGTATAATACAAACTACAAGGTGATAATAGGGAAAATTAAAAAAGACCTGGAACGATGGACAGCCCTGCCTCTATCTCTCTTAGGTCGAATAGAAAGTATTCGTATGAATGTGCTACCACGATTCTTATACCTCTTTCAAATGCTGCCGATAAATATTCCAAATTCTGTTTTTGATGAGGTAGACAAGATGTTTTCCAAATTTATATGGCAATGCAAACGACCTAGGATCAAATGGCAAACTCTAAAAGTATCAAAATCTCGAGGGGGACTTGCTGTCCCTAATCTTAAACACTATTTTTGGGCAGCTCAAATGAGACCCCTGATTGTGTGGATGCAGGACTTGTCTGATACCCGTTGGCTCGATATTGAAAAAAGTTTGTGTAGCAGACCGTTAGAGGCTCTCCCTTTCTCTGACATTCCATTTAAAGATATTCGTATGGGTGAATGGACCATGATCACACTAAAGATCTGGCGTAAAATAAAGCAGTCGTTTGGCTTGCCAAAAGAAATTTCAGCCCTTTCTGATGTTTCTTCCCTCCAAGGCTTTGCCCCGTCTACCATCGATAGGGGCTTTAAAACTTGGTCAACTTCTGGTCTTAGCAAACTCCATCATCTTGTGCATAATGGTTGTTTGAAGTCATTTGAACAATTAAGGGGTCAGTTTCGGCTTCCCTCCTCGGATTTCTTTCGATATCTACAATTAAGAAGCTTTTTGACAAAACATAAAGAATGGGTAAAAGTGTTAGAACCATCACCTGTTGAGGCTATTCTTATAAAAATACAACAAGGTAATCAACCTCTAAAGACTATCAATCATTTTTACAAGGCTTTTCTAAATTTGAATACAAACAATATATCTAATATAAGGATAAAGTGGGAGGCTGAGATTGGCACTGAAATTACTGAGGAGAGGTGGGATGAAATCTGCTCCGAAGCACACCTGGTGACCAACTCCAGTTCGTGGAGAGAGTTTAAATGGAAAATATTAACAAGATACTTCAGGACACCAGAAATAACTTCAAAAATGAATCCAGTAAATCCTGATACTTGTTGGCGAAATTGTAGTACTGAGCTTGGGAGTCATACTCATATTTTTTGGACTTGTCCAAAGATTAGTCCTTTTTGGAATAATGTCTTCACTGCCCTCAACACAGTATTCGGTCAACCATTTTCTAGAGAGCCACAAGTGGCTATTTTAGGTACAATTCCTGATGGGTTTTTAGGAAATAGCAGAAAATATCTGCTAAGAATTCTGCTGACAGCTGCACTCAAATGTATCACCATCAAGTGGCTGCAGTCGGACCCACCTACTTATTCTAATTGGATTGAGAAGGTGAGAGAAATTTATCGGATGGAAGAAATTACTTATTCTCTGAGGCTTCAGAAAGAGTTGTTCATTAAAAGATGGAGTCCCATGATGGATTTGCTATCTTAAAAAGATGAGCATAGTGTGGATGTTTGTTTTTGTTTTGTCTTTGTTGTTATGTTCTGGTATATATGTATTTTGTCTGATTATTTGTACAATAGTTTCTGTATAGTATTGGCATGCACTTACAGTATATAGTGTGATAAATGTGATTGTATTGTACAATGTTATAAATCTTAATAAAAATTGAGTTCTAAAAAAAAAAAAAAAACCCCAGAATCATAGTATTTAAGGTTTATTTTCCAAAACTCACCTGTTTTCCAGCGTTTTAGCCTCTGAAAAGTGACTTCCTGACCAGTGACGTCACTAGAAGAGGGCGGAGCATCAGCTCAGAGAGCAGGATTATTGAGGATTTCTCAGAGATGCAGGAAGGAAACCCAATAATACTTTGGGGGTGTTTTTAATAAGGAATTAACATTGCAACAAAGTTAAAAACTGAAAAAGTTTTGCAAGATGTAAGACCTTTAAAGGCTCAGTAATTGTAATTAAATTTAAACTTTAGAAATTTAGAATGGAATTGTAGTTAACTTTCAGGGGGAAAATAATAACTGTAATTTAAAGAAAATGCCGGTCACCATTATCAAAACTGAGTTGAAATTGAACATAGATAACTGAAGGTGTAATTGTAATTGAAAAATGTAATTCAACCCTTCATTAAGGCCTGTTAATAAGGACACACACACACACAGGCACAGAGACAGACAGACACAAACACAGACACACACACACCTGCTCTCAGCAGGATGACCTGGTCGTCCAGAGGAAGCTCAGAGAAGTGAGGGATCCTCTTGGCCCATTCCACCAGAGTGAACAGCTGTTTATCAGCAGCCTGACAGATGTTGGTGACGGGGTCGTTGGGCTGCAGAAAACGTTAACATTTTATTATTATTAATGCAGATGTGTGTGATCCTCCTCTGTGGTCCACTCACTGAACTCCCTCCTGAGCTTCCATCAGAGTGCAGCTCTGTCTTCTGCTCAACGGCTAGCTCCGCCTCCAGGATCTTCTCCACCGGCATCTCCTCGTTCACCACGCTGGTCGACTCCACCTCTCCTTCTCGCTCTGTGTTCCTCTGACGCTCGTCCTGGACCGCTGTCCACAAAACGAGAGAGAGAGAGAGAGAGAGAGAGAGAGAGAGAGAGAGAGAGAGAGAGAGAGAGAGAGAGAGAGAGAGAGAGAGAGAGAGAGAGAGAGAGACACGGAGGAAAAGATGAACGGAAACGATCAACCAATGAGGAGACAGGAAAGAGAACAGATCACACCCACACAGTTTACTATCATTATTTTATAACTTTATATAAATGTATATGTTTTCTGAACAAATATCACTGTGCTGTGAACTCGTCTCTAAGGCAACAGGTGTTACAGTTGGACTGGTGATCATGTTATCTTGTGTGTTCTAATAACAGGAAATTAAAATATAAACCATCATCTGAGGTGTTTGTTTTATTGTTTTATGACAGATGAATGCATTAGAGCAGGTGTTCTCAACCTTGGGGTCAGGACCCCATTTGGGGTCGCGAGACACTGGGAGGGGGGTCCCCAGATGTTGTCCTGAAACTAAGAATATTTTATGAACAATTTGAGCCCATTTTTGTTTATTTTTATCCTTTTTCTGCAACTACACCAAACTCACCATATTTTAACCTATTTCCATCACTTTTTCTTATCATATTTTTGCTCACATTTCAATTAATTTTCCACTTTCTAGACATTTTCAGCACTTATAAACTAGGGATGTAACGATTAATCGTAAGGCCATTAAAAATCGATTCATAGGTATCACAGTTCATATCAATACTGTAAAAAATTAATCGCAGTACTTTTTTTAAACAGCAGAGGGTGCTATATATTTATCCTTCTCTTGTCCAGAAGTGTTGGCGGCGGGCGGAATCTGCTACTACTCTCTTTCTGGGCGCCTTCTACTCTTAAACATGTTCATAAATGATTCCTTACCCCTTTAGCACCAAAAGAATATCTGTAATAGTGCTTGAATATCTGTAAAAGTCACGTTTTTCTACATACAGTACAATGACTTTTTTTTATGTCTAATTGTTAAGGCACAAAATACATTTTCAGTTGCATTTTTAAAAAGAAAAATAACTATTATGCAGTTTTGCATTGTTTACTATAGAACCAGAATTTCAATTAATAGGCTTCTTCTTCATTTGTATTATTTCTTTCTTTATTTAATTCAATTATTTTTAGTTAAATTTCATTGATTTGAATAGTTTATTAAGGGATTATTTTGACAATGAAAAATAAAAGGAAAATAGTACAGTTTTTTCTAGTTTTTTCCCCAAAAAAATAAAGGAATATTGTTCAGTCATCATCTGTCTACAGTCCCATTTTGTAAAATAAATCGTGAGAGAATCGTATCGTAAACCCAGTATCGTGAATCGTATCGGGAGGTGAGTGAATCGTTACATCCCTATTATAAACCCTTTCCACCACTTTTACACCTAATGTCACATATGTTGACCCATTATTGTCACTTTTAACCTCTTTTCACCATATTCATACTTATTTCTGCCAATTTAACCACATTCATGATTTGTCATGTCCATTATTTGCGAGTTTAAACTAATTGTACCAATATTTACACTTTGAACCCTTTTTATTACTTTTTCTCTCTGTTTTTGTCCACTCTAATGTGTGACTTTTAACCAATTTCTGTGGTTTTTAAAATCCCATTTCATCACCTTTTCCACTATTTTTGGTCACTTTGAACCATTTTATTATTGATTAAAACCAGGATTTCCATCTTTAAGATGACTATAATAATAATAATAAACGTTCCTGGATAACAGTGGATATTATTCAGATGAATAAATAAATGTGGTTATCACAGATTCATAGAACAATGGACCATCATTTTACTGACTTTATGGATGGACCCCAAAAATCTCTCCTTTATTCCCCCTTATAGATGGTCCTGTCTCCACATGACTGTTCTTCAATGTTCATGTCTGTGTTCAACCACCTTCAGCTACAGTGGGGGTCCCCGCTCTCTGGGACCTTTATTTTGGGGGTCACAGGGCTCAAAAAGGTTGAGAACCACTGCTTTAGAACACCACCACCAGGTGTAACGATGACCACATGAAGTGTAACACCAACAGTTATCTACTCTCTGATCACAGAAGTACAGGGGGGGTCCTAATGTTATGGCTGAGTGTGTGTAAAAGCATTAATAACTGCGTCTGTGCCTCCCTCCCTCTTCTCCTTACATCTGTCGTTCATCTTGGCCACTACAGGGGGGGAGGGGGGGAGGATGAGAGGAAACAAAAAGAGGAAGAGAAGGGGGAGAGGGGTTAGTGTTTACAAGGCTCACCCACCCCCGTCTCCCCCATACATCTCTTCACTCATCCTCCGTCCAACACCTTTAATCGTTGCTTCTCAATGCTCGGGTGGTGGCCCTAAAGTGGGTCGCAGGGCTGTCATAAGAGGCCTTCCTTTCACTCTTCTAACATTTATCAATTGGTTTGTCCCGATAACGATACTATAATGATTGAGCTACATTTAGCTTAATAATCACCAAAGGTTTAACAGGTGTGTGTGCGTGTGTGTGTACACGCGTGCCTCAGGCCAGGCTCACCTTCCCTCTTCATGCCCATGGCCAGGCACTTCTGATAGCGACAGTACTGGCATCGGTTCCTCTGCCGTTTGTCCACCATGCAGTCCTTGTTGTCCCGACACGTGTACGTCAGGTCTTTCCTCACCGTGCGTTTGAAGAAGCCTTTACAGCCCTCACAGCTGTACACGCCGTAGTGTTTACCTGCACACGCACAGACACACGCACACACACTACATCTGTTACATACTGGAAAACAAATGCAAACGTAACGGCTGATCATCACCATCAGGAGGAAACAACTCCAAAAATACACAGAAATACACTAAATCACTCCAAAAACACACAAAATCAAATAAAGATACACAAAGCGAAAGCAAAAATACACAAACGGACAACAAAAATACACAAAATCAAAGTACAACACACAAAATTTAAAAAAAAAATACCCAAAACAAAAGCAAAAATACACCAACGGCTAACAGAAATGTACAAAATCACTCAAAAAACACAATCACAGAAAAATAAACAAAAACAGCAAAAATACACAATATTACTTAATAAAAACATCAGACATATGCATACCATTACAAAAAACAACACATTAGGCCGACAAAAATAGACAAATCTACTCCAAGACAACTACAAATACAAACAACGACAGAAAAACTAAAATAAGAACAGATGACTCCAAAAACACACAAAATGGACAAAAAAGCCATAATGACTCGAATATGATCAAATATGGTTTTTATTAATCGTGCAACAGAAAAATAATCGTTAGATTAATTGTCTAATTAGTCATTAGAATAGTCGACTATTTGATAAAATAATCGTTTAACCCCAGCCCTAGTTCTCTGTAGAGTAAAGGTTACAGACCCCTGACCAGGGGAAGAGGGTTAGGAGACCCCACTATCAGAGCTGGACCCTCTGAATTTAATTCCATGGGGTGAAAAAATGCAGATGATAAGTTGGTTATGCTACTGTTAATTTAATTCAAGTACAGCATTTATGTAAAATAAAAAAACAGAATACATGTAACTTGTTGTTAAAACATTATATAAAAGAAATGCCCTGTTATTTCAGCCCCTGCTTGAAAACGTAATATTGACACTAAAACATTTTGCAAATATATCTTGAGTCATTGTCAATCTTCACTTCAACTACGGTACGCCAGTTAAGTCAACTATTCATCAGCATGTATGGCATAAAAAAAAAAGAGGGTGTGACCTAATTCTGCGGTGGTGCGACCAACTGAGAAAGTTAGTCATACCAGTGCCACCACTGGAAAAGTTAGTGTAGAGCCATGTTTAAGGGTTAAACTGGGAACGTATGAATGTCATTTCATTATGTACATGTTTATGCATCCATGAATAATATTCTAATAATAATCTTGTGCTAAAGCGCTGTGACTGACGTGTTGAGCAGGTGGAGGTGATGATGTGATGAACTCACCAGAGGATCGATCTCCACAGATGGAGCACAAGCGTTTCTGGGACATCATGGGACCAGGACTGTGAGCTGAGAGCTGCTTCAGACCCAGAGGAGGTTTCACGTCATCAGAGCTGCTGACGGCATGAAGCCCCGACATGGACACGGTGGAGTTAATCTGAGGAAGAGCAAAGAGACACCGTCCAATCACCTGCAGGCCTCACACGCACACCACGGCACGCACACATTCTAGCTGAAACCAAGCTGGAAATAAATGTTATTGAAATAAATACATCATTTAGTAAAAAAATGATGGTCCATTGTTCTATGAATCTGTGATAACCACATTTATTTATTCATCTGAATAATATCCACTGTTATCCAGGAACGTTTATTATTATTATAGTCATCTTAAAGATGGAAATCCTGGTTTTAATCACTAATAAAACAGGTTCAAAATGGTGGAAAAGGTGGTGAAATGGGATTTTAAAAACCACAGAAATTGGTTAAAAGTGGTCACAATTCAGGGATTTGGGGGAGGGGGCGTATATAATGTAATTTAAAAAGTAGGAATTAGTTTAAAATGGCAAATAATGGGCAAAACAAATGATGAATGTGGTTAAATTAGTAAAGTAATTAGTATTTTTTTAAAAAACGAATGTTACCATTGGTCTTTTTACCATGCCTGGTCACAATCTTAATATCATACTTATTATGTGTTAAAATTTAAAGGGGACATATCATGGTTTTAAATCCTTCCTTTTTACATATAAATCATACAGTTGTGGTCTATATAAAGCAGAACTGCAATGCTTGGGTCTGAATTCCTCATTATTATAGCTCCACCCCTTTTCTACCCCTTTTCTGATGTGCTTCTGAGAGCAACTCGTTTTGGTGCTGTCTCTTTAAATGCAAATGAGACACTCCATACCCCGCCCCCTCTTCAAGTGACACTCGGTTCAACTCCACCCTGCTCGGCCATTTTTGTAGTTTGATAGAAGAGATACGGCTATGTAGCGGAGCATAAACTTTTTATTCAGAGGTTATTTACAAAATGTCAACAACGTTAGACTTGTCCATCCAGCCTTACATGTTCCAGCCAGAGTCTGACCCAGTGGAGCGAGATGAAAATGAAGATGATGAACCTGCAGAACCCTAACAAGTGAGCTAACACAAGCACCGAGCTGACGCTAGCGCCAACTTATTTTAATACAGTCTTTTCAAAGACAAAAACATCAAAATGAAATGACTAATGAAAACTTTAGACTTAAATTAAATCACGTAGGCCATATCATCAAGGATCTAAAACGAGCACACAGCGCTAACATATGAAGACGGTGCTAATGCTAATGCTAACAAAACAATGACAGGGACGTCTCATCATCACTTTTTAGCGTTATTTACAGCTTACCGAAGTGCTCTGTTCATCGTCTCCAAAGATAGAAGGAATTGAACCCTCAATCAGACAAAGTCTTTCTGTAAATCCTTCTTTATACTGGTGGAGGTTGATGAAGCAGTCATCATTGAAGTGCTTCACACACACAAAAATGACCTTATCCACAGATGTGGTACATTTCTATAAAAAATAAAACTCAACCAGACACTTTGAAAAGGTTCTGATGCTGGGAGACGGTGTAATGAAGCGTGTGGGTTACTACATCCAACAACCAAACATTTTGACTTATCCTCTCGTAACTTCTGCATCCTGGAGCTTGGACTACAAAATAAAAGCCAGAAATAAAAATGGCGGATTGCTCGAAGTGTTGGGCCTGGAGTTGATGTCCTAATTTGGCAGTTCTGCTGCAAATACTGTGATGTAATAGTTCAAAAAACGTAATAGAGAATAGAAAAATCGAAACAGATTGAAAAATATGAGCAAAACAGAATATAAAGATATCAATGGAGCACCTGAAGAGACTAATTTGATTTTTTCTGTACTTCTAAACACTCTAAATATACAACAAAATGCATTTAAGGGCTAAAAAAGTGGATTTAGCATGATATGTCCCCTTTTAGTCATTTGAAACATTGATTAGAACAATTAAGGCCTTATTTTTAGATTAATGAATTTAATGCCTTTTAAGACTTTTTAAGGATCCGTGGGAACCCTGATAATGACATTATAATAATAAATAAATAATAATGATAATACCAACAATAATAGAAATAAAAAACAACAATACGAAGAACACTGGTGTAGTGGTTAGCGAGAAAGTCATGGGTTTAATTAAAGTTTTATTCTGAATCAACTGAATGATGTTGTTATTCCTTTGTGAGTTTGACTAATAATTAACTAATAACTAGTGGTGCAACGAATCATCATTGATCTGTGATACGCATGGAGTGTGGTCCGTGGATTGGTTGACGAAAAAAAAAAAAAACTTTTCATAATGATCATTAGTAATGTGTGCAACATCCGTGTGTGTGTGTGCGTGTGACTGACAGTGAGTGTACTGCACATGTGTGGTTCATGCTCTTGGTCGTGTATCTGTGTGTGATTGTGTGAGAGTAGAATAGGCACACACACACAGGGAGGGAGAGAGAACAGCTCCATGTCTTTTAAAGCTCTTTTTAAATAAATATTTGCTCTAGTCTGGATGGCCATCCTTGACTATTCTAAGAATTTGAAATGATAAACTCAGATGTTCTTTCTTTTCCTTCTTTCATTCATTTTTGATGATGTGGGCTTAGACTAGTTTTTAATTCACTCTCCATGTTTAAAAATACAAGATGTCATGCCTTCATTTTTTTTCATACACATACCTGTTTAAAGGATGAAGGTGTAATGTCTTATATTGCACTTTCAATTGTTTTGATATGATTCAAAATTGTATTTAAGCATTGGATTGACATCTCAAGTTAAATGTTGTTTATATTTAATGAGCAGAAAAATGTTGAAAGTGTTCTATTAAATATGAGGAGAGCAAAGTTATTTGTCTTTCTTTTTTTTTTTTTTGCTGATCCAAAAAATGTAATGATTCGTGAGTTTTTTGATCCGTTGCACCTACTACCACTACCCTATTACCACTACTAATAACCAAAGTGGTGAAATGGGATTTTAAAAACCACAGAAACTGGTTAAAAGTTGCATATTAGAGTTGACAAAAACAGACAGAAAAGTGGTAAAAAGGGTTCATAGTTTAAACTGGCAAATAATGGACGTGACAAATGGTGAATGTGGTTAAATTGGCAAAAAAATGAAGCATTAAATCTGGTGAAAAGAGGTTAAAAGTGACAGTAATGGGTCAACATATGTGACATTAGGTGGAAAGAGTTTATAAGTGCTGGACATGTCTGGAAAGTGGAAAACAAAAGGGAGTAATGTAGCAAAAATACATTAACAGGAGCAAAAATATGGCAAGAAAAAGTGATGAAAATAGGATAAACTAGACAAGACCTGCATTGGCAAGTCAAATACGTATTTGGCAACTGAAAAATTTAAAAAAAAATTGTCAAAAATGACAACCTGTATCTGAATTTGTTGACATGTTTGTTGTTTCTACTAATGTAGGAAAAACAAAAGACTGACCTTGACCTTAAATATGACCTTGCTCGAATGTCAAGGTCATATATTGAAAGGAAATGTTGTTCAATGGTATCAGTCTGAGCACTGGATCTCAAGTTATAGGGAATTTTTTTTTTTTTTGATGATGTCATTAACTTTGACCCCTACCAATCTTTTTACTGGTAGGTCGTACAGCTTTGATCTGATTAAATAAAATACTCCACTACAGATGAGCTTTTCATAAATGTAAGCATCAAACTTGTACGATAAATATTCGTAGAGATATAGAAAAAAAAACTGACACTTGATGTGATCTTGACCTTGACATTTTGCTCCAAAAAGGCAAAAATAAGCAAAAAACGGCTTTAATTGTTCAAAACATATTCATAGTTTCGTGAAGGCATCTGGCGATCCCCTCCCAGTGTCCCAAAGGTTGAGAACCCCTGCCTTAAAGGGTTAATAATATTATATATTAATGATGTTATTACCTGGGGGCTGCTGATGGGGCCGTAGCCCACTGAGGGCGTTCCAGGTAAACAGGGCGAGCCCAGAGACGAGCTGATGACAGAGAAGGGTGATCCGATGCTGCTGATTGGACTGTTGACCCCCGTGGTGGTGATGGGGGGGAGGGAGGTCATGGAGGCGGCCGAGGGGACCAGGGGTGGCGAGCGCTGGCCCGACGGCGGCGACGACACGGACGAGCTGTCCGGGCTGCGAGAGTCTGGAAAAATAAAACAATAAAATGACCAGCAGGTAGTTATTAAATCACTGGTTCACAACCCCAGAATAACTTTTTGATTGTATATATCTGTATATTTGTATTATTATCTTTTTTATTTTATTTTTTCTACTATAATGTGTGCACTTGTATTTAATTAACAGTCTTTTACTTAATTATGTATGTTTTCTTTCTATTTTTTTTCTTTGTTTAGTGTTTATTCTTTTTATTTGTAATTTCCCTCTGGGATAAACAAAGTATTTCTGATTCTGTTTTATTCTTTTACTGTATGACGATCAATGTCGTGAAACCTTAATATTCTGTCCAAATGCATTTATTTTAGTTAAAAAAAGGTTTAAATGCATTAAAAACACCAAATATAGTAACTTAGTTTATATGCTCTCAATTAGATTATTTTTTTAAAAATTTTTTAATGTTACATAGTAATTACTTATTTATTCTGTTATTCAAAGTGTCAAAATATCATGTTGTGCGACTGTTTGCTGATTTGAAAAAAAACCTTTAAAATGACTAAATCTATTCACGTTTATTTTAGTCTTATTATAGCCTTGTATAAGATTTCAAAGTGTCTCTATATTTATTTCCATTATAATATTCACGCATCCTTGCCCGTTAATAAACATTTTATGAAATATCATGAGGTGAATTTTTTTAATAAAAAAAAAAAAATCTTTTTTTTTTCCATTTTTCTATATTTCCAATCAGTAATTATTATTTTCTCAATTACAAGACATTTCAAGTGACCGCACATAGGGTACCGACCCCAAGGTTGAATAAAAACAGCAAAAATACACAAACAGACAACAGGAATACACAAAAATCACTCCAAAAACACACGAAATCAAAGAAAAATACACAAAACAAAAGCAAAAAAAAAAAAACACAAATAGACAAGGGAAATACACAAAAAATATACAAAACGACAACAAATACAGATTAAGCCCTTAATCCCCATATTAATCTTGAGATTGGTCATCATTCTAAATTATCTAAATTAAATAATCTGGTCTATTAAATAAGATGACGTGTATATATCAGTGTTTATGTATGTGGTGTCTCTATAAAGCCTAACTATTAAAGTATTTACCTGTTTTATTTCATGTTTTACAATCTGTTCCAGTATTTTATTTGTATCCATGTGTTTGTGCTCACCTCTGCTGTCTCCCATGATGGTGGTTCAAACACCGCTGGATGTTAGGCAGCGGTACACCGACGTGCTGCACCCGCCCTCCGGCCGCTGCCAAACTCGAGACCGCGGACTGAGGCCCGGGCCGGAGCCGTTTTAGAGAAGCCAAAAGTGCGTCTGAAATTCCAGCAACAGACACTTGATTGTTTATGGTGCTCAAAACTGACAATAAAACGCAAACATCACTTATCTTCATACCCAGGTGCTAATGATGAGAAAATGGTGCTAAATGGGGTTTTAATTGCTCTATTTATATAGCACGGAAGCTAGCTTTCTGCTTACTGTTTCAAGCTAGGCTAGACAGACACACCGGACTCTGACAAACTAAATATTTGTACATGCATTTTATTGACATTACCATCACTGAAATCATACACAGTTTAATCCCAGCATCTGAAAACAGGTTAAGCTGGATACATTAACACCGTTAGCATTACTGCACCTCATATTAAAGGCTAATGCTAACAACTAATATCACCCGTATAAACCACATTATATTAGACACAAAAATGCAAATTAACACAAGCATGACTAATTCATAGAGAAATGCGGAGAACATAAACCCTGTGTTGCCAAATAAAAAAATAATATTAAAAATAAAAATAGCAACGCTTTGCAAAAATACCTAAGATTAGCTGCATATGCAGAATGTGCTTGTCTGCAAAAAAACATCAACCTTAAGCCTGTTTCTTAGACAAATAAATTATATATATACTGTTCTGTCTGTTCAATGCAACAATAGGTGCATATAAACTGTTTAAAGGTAAACATAAAGCTGCGGATGTATTGCTCTAGTGCCAGCTACATAATTAGCCTCCGTGCTAACCTAGCCGCTATGCTACGCGGTAGCAGAGCTACAACAACAATAATAACACCTGCAGAAAAGCTTTTTTTTTTTTTTAAATACATGAAACTATAAAAATACTGACCGTTTAACGGTGCAGCTCCCTCCGCATGAAAAGACGTGGCTGCTGGGCCCCGTGTGCGCGCGCGTGCGTATGTGCGCGTGCATGTGTCGCCCCCATCCTCCTTTGACGCTCGAGCTCCTGATTCCCTCACTGTACGTCAGAGGTCAGAGGTCAACAGATTCACTTTCCTTTGGTTTCCATCAAAACAATTATCTGTAATGACGGTATCATTAATACTGCTACTACTATTATTATAATTATTATCAATAATAATAATAATAATAATAATAATAATAATTATTATTATTATTATTATTTTATTATTATAATAGCACGTCTACTACACAGTGAGAAGGCCACACGTTTAATGCAAAGTTTTATTCTTAATCAACTGAATGATCTTGTTATAATGTAACATAATTAAACTGTACAGTTGACATGTTATATATGTATAGTTATATTCATATTGTTTTTAATAGATGTGGCTTGTATAATATATATTGTTTGTATATCTGGAGCTGTAATGAAAATAATTTCCCCCTGGGAGTATTAAAGTATTTCTGATTCTGATATTGCTTTGTGAGTTTTACATAATAATCATTTGGGTTTTACTTTTATTCCATGTGTGTTTACATCTATAAAGGGGAATAAAGGAGAGATTTTTGGGGTCCATCCATAAAGTCAGTAAAATGATGGTCCATTGTTCTATGAATCTGTGATAACCACATTTATTTATTCATCTGAATAATATCCACTGTTATCCAGGAACATTTATTATTATTATTATTATTATTATTATAGTCATCTTAAAGATGGAAATCCTGGTTTTAATCACTAATAAAATGGTTCAAAGTGACTAAAAACAGTGGAAAAGGTGGTGAAATGGGATTTTAAAAACCACAAAAAATGGAGCAAAAGTTATTTAGTTTTTTTAAGGAATCTGGCGACACCCTCCCAGTGCCTCGTGACCCCAAATGGGGTCCTGACCCCATGGTTGAGAACCATTTTTTTCATTGTACTTTTATTTTTAGTCTTGAACTTTTTTACCGTTAAATAAAGTTGCCTTTTTGTTCTTTTTTTCTTCGTTTGGTGACACTTACTATTCAGCAGGAGAACATTCTTCAAAATAAAAGCTCTTTGAATTCTTACCTGGTTGGAACTTGTGGATGTTAGTTCTTGGTCTACACGATTATTAATATTTCATATGATGTGATGGTGGGAACATTGTTTTATGCTGAAAATGAATTCAGAAAACAGCAAAAATGATGGTGTATGTGAAAGAAAAACAGTAAAAGTCACATTTAAAACTCATTTACATGAGGCAATGAGGACTGGAAATCTTATTGTGATTTTAAAGCCTCTCTGTTATTTTTCTTGTTTTAATTTTTCTCTACATTAGACATGTTGTCAAATATGAATAATTAAAAAAAATAAATATAAATCTGAATTGAAGTTCTAGCTTTTTTGAGGCAGGAAATCACCAAGAAATGAATTGAATTGATATTTGTTTTACCTTTTACTTATTACAGTGATTGTTTATCATTCCACCATCATATAAGAACAATAAAGTCCACATGTGAGGATGTAAACGTTCTACCAGAAACAATTCCACTGAAAGAAACACAGCGACACAGCGATTTATTCTCATAATTAAACAGTTTATTTTGTTTTAGGCAGAAATCCTTCTGTGAGGCTCAATGTGAGCGTTGACCATCCATCCATCCATCCATCCATCCATCCATCCATCATCCATTCATCCATCCATCCATTCATCCATCGATGAGTTCACCTGAAACACAACAAATTCAAGCTCAGTTTTATGGGACGCTGATTGTAAAGTTAAAATAAACAGCAACTTTTTATAACATTAAGCAACAAACCATGTTTGAAAAAAATGTATGTATGTTTTTTCTGTTACTTTTGACCAGATTTACTGCAATATTTGTGAAATTTGGTATTTACTTTTTTCGTAAAAATGTTATACCAATGAAATGTCAGTCTAAATCTAAATGTAAATGTTAAATATGAAATGTTAAATCTAAATGTATAATCTAAATATTGAATATGAAATCTAAATCTAAATATTGAATATGAAATCTAAATATTGAATATGAAATCTAAATATTGAATATGAAATCTAAATCTAATTATTGAATATGAATCTAAATATTAAATCTAAATTTAAATGTTAAATATTTAATCTAAATTTAAATGTTAGATATTTAATCTAAATCTAAATGTTAAATCTGACTCTTGTTTGCGTCATTTACCTTTTTTTTTTGTTACTTTTGGGAGAATTTGCATATTAGCTAAATAATTAGTTTCACCCATAACATCTAGATTTAACATTAATGTTTATATTTAATGCTTAACAGTTCACATTTAGATTTAGAATGAATATTTAACATTTAATTCCAGTAATAGTTTAATCAATCATGATTTAAAAGGGAATAATCTGGACTTAATCTCGAGTTGATTGAGGTTTAATTAGGCAAATTAATAATGAATGAATTAATAATGAATTAATAGCAACTGAACATCAATTTCAAACAGTGACCGAATTGTGATTCATACGTGAATTATTCGCAACGAGTTGTTCATGAATTTACAATGACACACAGGGATTAGTTGTGACCTAATCGTGAGTAAATCACAAGTAAACCTTGTGTTTTCTGATATTCTGAGCAGAAAGAGGTGAAAGTAATGAATTACAAGTTCTCACGTTACTGTAATTGAGTTGCTTTTATGGGTACATGTAGTTTTTTGAGTATATGTCTAAATCAGTCATTTTACTTGTACTTAAGTACGTTTTAAAATAAGTAAAGTAATTAATTACATTTTACACCAAACCATTACTGAGTAAATTATTATTTGTAGTTTTAAAATGATTGTGAAACTACAAATAATGAAATGACCATAGCTGACCAATCAGATTAAACGTAATATATGACACCAAAACAGCATTGAATGGATGTTATTTTCTGAGTTTTAGAGTTCATAAATGTTTCTATACTTAGAGCCTAAAAATTATTTTATTTTGAATTGAATTAATTGGTGTTATTTTATTTAAAAAAACAATTGTACATTTTGACAGACCTTTTATTTTATACAGATTTGTGGAAATTGTGGTAGATTGTGTCTCTTCCTTTTGAAGTTTCTACATGAGATGTTCACTGTACGTAAGGGAACCGTACCAAGATTTATTACCAACAATAAACATCCTCAGGGATGGGTTAAGTGCAGAAGACAAATTCCAATAATGTACTAACATTACATGGCCAATTAAAGGCGAAAGCCCTCTTTAATAATAATAATGTGGGGTTAAAGTAACTAGTTACATGTACTTTGAGTATTATTTAATTGAGCTATTTTTTACTTGTACTTGAGTATTTTATGTATGACTTAAAATAACAGTATTTCTACTTGAGTAGAATATAACACTACTCTTTACACCTCTGGCGTTTTATATTTGGGGGCTTGTCCAGGATCAGAATCTGAGGTATGATATGGACGTTTGTGTGTGTGTGTGTGTGTGTGTGTGTGTGTGTGTGTGTGTGGGGTGGGGGGGGGGATTAGTCTCAGTGTGTGTCCAGCAGTGATTAGCCTGGTCAGTGCTGCCTGTTGTGCATTCACTCAATCTATTAGCATATTAATGGCCCCTCGCTCGCCCTCTCCCTCACCCTGCACTCTCTCTCTCTTTTACTCTCTCTCTCTTTCTGTTCATATTTTTCACACTGATCTGTCGCTTCCTGTGGTTTTCATCTATAAATCTCACCCATATACGACACTAGTGCTGTGAGGCTACCGGACAATTTTAGGGTTTGTGCTCCTCTTTTCCCTCCAAAAAATGGCACACGCACGCACACACACACACACACACACACACACACACACACACACACACACACACACACACACACACACACACACACACACACACACAAACACACACACACTTGTTCAAAGTAAAATGCATTAAAGGGTCTCTCCAAACAAAACTTTATCCAAATAATTTAATTCAACTAAAATAAATATGGTGAATAAATAAAATGTACAATCAAATTAATAATTAGAAAAAAATTAATACATGAAAAATCATTATCGATTAATTTTATCATTATAATTCAAATAATGACATAAATCAACCCCAATTTGTTTTTCATATGATTTTGTTCAATAAATTAATAGTGTATTAAAAGAAATATAAATGTAAAACCATAGTAGGCTTCAGACTATTAGCGCTGCAAGCTAACTTTGCTCCTGTGCCAAATAAATGAATTAAACTTCCTCTCACTTCCTGTTTGGCTTCCTTCCACCAATTGCAGTGGCTACGCAAACAGCAGCTAATCCTCTTTAAAGCAAAGAAACCTGCAGAAATGGGAAGAAGTTCGGAGTTCTGTTTGAAAACATCAGGATTTTAAAGACGTCAGGAGTAAAAACCGCCCCCATAACATACACACACACACTGTATGCTGATGACACTGCTCTTTATCCCATCGTTGCTTCTCGGAGGCCAGCAGCGTGATGTCCATCCACAACTCCTGGTTTTTGCTAAACAGACGCAAGAATTGCGTTTGGACAATCAGCTCCGGACCTCCGCTGTGGGTCCAATTCAGGAGAAGGAGGAGGAGGAGGAGGAAGAAGGCGCGGGAAGGCTGTGATTAACGGAGAGGTCGCCCTCTTTAAAAAGGAGGCCGAGACGTGACCTCGCACAAAAGGAGACGAGATCAAAGGCAACAAAGGCCTGAGATGATAACTCAGCACAGCGGTGGATTGCATTATCACACACACACACACACGCACACACACACACACACACACACACACACACACACACACACACACACACACACACACACACACACACACACACACACACACACACACACACACACACACACAGTTTCAGAGTGTGAGGCCTTGGTAAAGGGGGGGGGTTACTCGCACTAATCTGATTTGCCTAACGCTACATTTTCTCTTTATCTGATTCGCTCCGTGAGGCGTTTTCTCTTTCTGCGGGAAGCCTGTCGTTATCCAAACGATGTGAGGCCTTCTCTATTCATGCTGCTGTGTGTGTGTGTATGTGTGTGTGTGTGTGCGTGTGTGTGTGTGAACGCACAAAGGACGGCCGGTCCTCCCCTCACCGTGTCTCTGTGCACGCTGCACGGGCCCCGGCCGAGGAGAGGCGAGAGGAAGGAACGCACGAGAGAAAACAGCAAGAAGCGAATCACGCACACGTTAAAGTTTCTGCACCTGTTCAGTTTCTATAAGCCGCGAACATGGAAGTGACTTTGGTTGTTCAATAAAACCAAAGCACGGAGAAGCTCCAACAAAGTCTAAAAAGGTGGAGAGAAGAAGTATGATCTTTGAAAAGCACGGGGAGGGCGGGGGGGCGGGGGGGACAGCAAAGAGCGAATCTCACACATGAACGTTTCTGCACCTGTACAGTTTCTAACAACGAAGAAACTCCACCAAAGTAGAAAGAAGCTTCGCCAAAGTCTGAAAAGGTCAAGAGAAGAAGCACGAGCTGCGAAAAACAGGAGGGAAAACTGACACGTGAGGAGAAACGAAGCGTGAAGTTTGTGCGTGAAGTTATCTCTTCTTCTTCTTTTTCTTCTTCTTCTGCATCAGGGAGGAGTTCCTGAACAAAAAGTGAAGAAAGAAATGAGCTCCAAAGCCCTGGAGTCCATCTGTCTGACTGATCCATTGAGGTGCAGGAGGGTGCACACGCACAAAGGACGGCCCCCATGACCTCCTGCTCACGTTAGAGTTTGTAAAAAAGAGGGAAATGATCAAGAAGAAGAAGAAGGAGAAGAAGAGTGGAGTTAACACGTTCTGAACACTCGTCCTCTTTTTAAAAAGTGAGGGAAACTGGTTGGTTTCATTCATTGGATGAGAGGGACCGACTCGGACCAATCCTGGAACTTTTCTCTCTAAAACCATCTCAGAACGTTTTCCATGGACACAAAGAAAAGACTTAGAAACACATTCAACATTCAGCAAAGTTTGTACAAGTGGAGAAAGGAAGAAAAGCGACGAGTGGAGAAAACTCACAGAATGTGGAGGAAGCGGAGACGTTTTTTTGGGTGTGTTGGGTTTGTGCAGCAGGTGGACTCTCTGGGACCCCCGTCCTGGTTCCAGACTCAGGTTCTCCTGAGGTTGCAACAGCTTCCTCCTCACATCTCAGATCCATCTCTTCAATCCCTCTCTGTCCCTCAGCTTTTTACATTTCCTCATCCAACCCCCCCACCCTCGCTCGCTCCACCTCCCCGCCCTCTCTCTCTCTCCCATTCTAAAAGCCTGTCTCTCGCCCGCTCCCTCTCCTCATTTTATGCAGCGCTGGGGTTTCCTAAGAGACTGGGCTTCAATGGAGAAAATCTCCTTTGGTACAATGAGCTGTGGGGCTGAACGGGCGTGGGGGGGGGGGTTGGCCGGGGTTGCAGGGGGTGCAGCAGCAGAGGGCAAGGGGGGGACGAGGGGGCAAAATCACAAAAAATTCAATAAATGTCTCCATTTGTGTGATTTTCCCTCCAACGTTCCAGTTTGAAATTCTTATTTCACCCACGTCGTCATTCACTGGTATATATAAAAAACAACCTTTTTACTGGTTTTACTGATTTGATTGGTTTCATTTGTCAGGTTGAAGCAGTGAGCTACATACAGTCATTAAAGTCTGTGTAAAGCAGAAATAAATGTGTTTGTCACACCACAGAAACATGTGTCATTGACCACTGAGCCAAATATGAAAGTTGAAAACATGAGGTATGAAAATCATGGAAAAACAAGCTTTTCTCTCTGCTCTGAGATGCTGGGGGCGTGTCAGTTAGAGATGCCTCCGTGTACTGTGTCTATGGGAGAGAGCAGTGTGAAAGTGGCTCCAGCGTTGATAGTGCTTCTCCCATTGGTTTTCCAAAAGTACTTGGATTGGGCCAAACGTGGTGTCAGCAGAAAGGTCTGCTCCGCCCGAGTCGGAATACGTGCATCTCTCCTGGAGTCAGAACTGCGCCCGTTAGAGGCGAAACACACAATCACGGTGCTAATTTCATTGAAAATGTGGCACCAGCGGATGCGTTTTATTCCCCTGAGTCTGAATATGTGGTTTGTTTTCAGCTCGTGGCCAAAATGTGCCCGCTGGAGGCCTGGTGTGCTTCAGCAGCAGGGTCGGGTTAATGCTAATGATGGCTATGTTACATAACACACCTATGATTTCTGACCCGCCCATTAAATCCTGAACACAGAAATTTAAAACAGTTTGTGAAGCCTAGCTCCATAGTTACATTATAAATCATAAATGGCTTTTTACATGTTTTAAGGAAAACATTTATGACCTATTTAATGCGTTTAGAAGAAAATGAATTTGTTTTACATGGACTTTAAAGTGCAAACAAAAACCAACATAAAGAACAAATTAAACCATAAAAACAATAAACAAACCAAGAGTGACTAACGCATGGTCGTCCAATTTGGGGCCCACGAGCCAAAGTTTTGGTATTTTTTAAAATATAAAAAAAATTAAGTAATACAGTACAGCGATTTATAAGAAGAAAAAAATCTAAACCTTCATGTAAAGCGTCTTGGAGTTTTCTTTGAAAAGCACTATATAAAAGTGATTTATTATTATCATTAATAATAATAAAGCTGAGGTCATTGATTTCTCAAGTTTTTAAGGATTTTTCAAGGCAGGGAAAATGTAGTGTTTGATTGTATAGGTGGAGTATGTTGTGTCATATTTTGTTGAATTTGTATCACACTAAATGTATTTGAAGACATTTAGATTTTATGCCATGAAACACAATAAAAAAAGTGTTGTTCACTTTCAAAACGACTTTAAGTGTTAACTTTGCACTTTATTGGCATATCTAATTTCATGCACTGGAACATGAATGTTTAGTTTTGGCCGTGGCCCTCTACTGAGATTAATTTTTGGCCCTCCAACGAAAAAAATGTGGGCACCTCTGGACTAATGGGACCAATAGAAAACGTGACACGCCCACTCCTTTAGAGAATGGAGGGAAGACGATGGAGGAGAGTGGGCACACCTGAGTGGAGACAAACAAACAGTGATCCTAAACCATGTGAAAAGATAACAGACTTCTTTTTCTCTTTTACCTTTTATTTTTCTCTCTCTTTTTTCCTCATCCTCTCTCCTTTTGTTCTCTCTTCTTCTTCCATTATGTCTTTTCTCTTTTTCTACCGGACTCTAAACGCCCTGACTTTGTTCTGGTTGTTGTTGTTGTTGTTGTTGTTGTTGTTGTTGATGTTGATGTTGTTGTTGATGTTGATGTTGTTGTTGATGTTGATGTTGATGTTGTTGTTGATGTTGATGTTGATGTTGATGTTGATGTTGTTGTTGTTGTTGTTGTTGTTGTTGTTGTTGTTGTTGTTGTGTACACTAGTTTAAATCACTACTCCTCTGTTATTTGTAAGTAAGTAATTTATTTATAAAGTGCTTTTTACAGATAAAATCACAAAGTGCTGTACAGAGTTGTGGTAAAAGTACAAGTGCAACATCATAATAGAATAATAAAACATGGATGCATAAATATCATAAGAACAGCAACATTAAAGGACAAATTAAAATTAAAATCCAGTAACTAAAAGCTTTACTGTAAAGTGTAGTCTTCAACAGTTTTTAAAAGTGACCACACTGTTGAGCTCCCTGAGAGACTGGTGCAGGTTATTCCAGAGTCTGGGAGCTACAGCCTGGAACACCAGGTCTCCTCTGGTTTTACATTTATTTTTTGGGGTCTTTAGGAGACCCTGACCTGAAGACCGAAGACATCGCCCTGATGAGTAGGGGTACAACAAGTATGAGATATATTTAGGGGCCTGACCATGTAACGCTCGGAACGTGAGAACTAATATTTTATATTCTATTCGAAACTTCACTGGAAGCCAGTGCAGAGTAGCAAGAATGTGGGTGATGTGGGATGTTCTAGAAGCACCAGTTAAAAGTCTGGCAGCAGCGTTCTGAACGATCTGGAGTCTGTTTAGGGTCGACTTATTAAAACAAGTAAAAACAGAATTACAATAGTCAATATGAGATGATATAATAGCATGTATGACCAGTTCTGATCTGATTTTAATAATAGATGCCTCACTTTAGAGATATTTCTCAGGTGGTGAAAACAGTTTTTAGTCAGTAGATGACAGTGACCCTCCAAAGACATGGACTGATCAAACACAAACTCAAGGTTTCTGAGGCTGGTTATTTTTGAACAGATCAGGCTGAAATGTGGTAGCTATAATCTATCTATCGATGCTCAGAGCCCGAATTTTGATTTGGGGCTCAGGGGGGGCCCAAGGGACCCCAAAAGAAAAAAAAAGAAAGTCGATTTCTCATTTATTTACGAGTCAAATGTTGCGACAGTTGTTGGTACCAAATCATTGGCACATACCAATATATAAATGGGGCCCATTACCCTGTATGTGCCAAGGGGTGCCAGGGGCCCCATTTTTTTACTCAGTGGAACCGATTCATTTGACTGAATTCTCGGGAACGTGGTACATGCTATTCGGCGCTGAGACGTTCCGTGGGCCCGGTCGTAGTTCATCCTAACTTGTTACTTTCCTTTTTTCTCTTTTTTTCCTCTCAATTTTATTTACTGTATATAGCACAGATTACAACAAATTCATCTCATTTAACAAAATATGAAGTCCACATCAACAAGCATTTAGCGACAGTGGGAAGAAAAAACTCCCCATTTTTTCACAGGAATAAATCTCTGTTAAAACCAGGTTCAGAGGTGGAGAACATCTGCTTTGACTGGTTGTGGTTAGTGAACAGAAGGACAAACAGAATAGGATAGAAGGATAGACCATCAGAGTGTTCTAGACTAGTTGAGCCGTGAACCATTGATCAAGAACCACCAGCTCCGACATCAAAACACCTGAAAAGAAAAGAGAACGGAGGGTGAGGAGAAGACACAGACTGCAGGAAAACATGATAAACTATGATACACTCGTTAGGCTAATATTAATATTATACGTTGTTCTGATGCTACCATTACAGACTACATGTTTTGTCTTGTAATGGGCGCACATAGTGATCTCGACGATCTACGATCAAAAGTTTCAGCCTCTCCAAAGACTCTTTAAAAAAGATACGATTATGTTGAAAGAGATGCAAAAAAAAAGAAATTCAAAAAAGATTACAGATGTCCATTAGCTGCTTTGTTTCTTTGCTAGCTAGCTAGCTAAACCGCTCTCCTGCTGCTGCGCTCAGTTTGTTTGCTGAGCTCGCTCTCATCTGAGAAAGTGTGACGACAACACAGCTAATGAGGTTAGCGTGAGCGGCTAATGTGTGAGACGGGATCGCTGATTGACTTCATTCAGCCTTAATTAGCAAACTGTGTGTATGTGTTGAACGAACGGCGTGACCTGATGCACACGCTCATGCAAACGACTGTTGGACGTCCTGAAACAGTTGCAACGTGTGTCTTGTTCCTTCTCTCGTATCTTGAGGAGCGCGAAAACTGCTAAACTTTGTTGACACTGAGCACTCGTAAAAGATTGCGTTATCTCGTGACCGCATTTCAGCCAACATCCTGAAACAGTTCATACGTGTCCCCTGGTCCTTCTCCTGCATCTCATGGTGATCTTTGAGTGCTCAGAGCAGCTGGTGTTACGGTTTGACTGGTAAACCTGTCATCTGGTGACTGATTGAAAGGATGTTGTCAAACCTGAAAGAATTCACGCAAAGCTTGAAGTGTTTTTTTTAGTGTGAAGTGGTTCAGATGAGATGAGCAGCAGTAAAGAGTCACCAGTTATAATGGTCACCAGTTGAAGTGATACACCAACAGGTGAAGAGCAACAAAACAAAGACTTTTCTGGAGTACGTCGATGCTTTGTGTGTGTGTGTGCTGAGCAAATGTCAGCGTGGACGTGTGAACGACTCCATCACATGTGTGTGTTTGTGTGTGTGTGTGTTGGTTTGGGGGTGTCCCCATCCCAAAGAGGGGGGCTGGGATGAATTAAGTGGTTTCCCGGTCCATCTGTTACCGTGGCAGCCGCGGTGGCCGAGGCGTTGCCATGGCAAGGTGGACACAAAAAGGCGTGGCGTGGGAACGGTTCCCGGGGTCAGGAGTGAGGGTCAGGGGGTCAAAGGTCACAGCCAGCTGGACAGCACACAAGAGGAGGCGAAGGTTGGATTCTCCTTCCACGCCTCAACCTTTTCTCCCTTTTCTCCTGGACGCTGACATTGAACCACGGCGGCGCTGTGAGGGCGGGGGGCGGGGGGGTTACAGCTGATACCTGTCAGGGTTTAGTTTGGTTTCATTTGGTTTGTTTCACACCATCAGCTCCATCACCAGCAGCACGTTGGAATGAATGAGGAGATTCACACGTTTCTATTTGAACCATTTTCTCTGATCAGACGTTATTACAGGCTTTAAAACGTCCCCATAACGTATCAAACATCATTAATGGAGTGTTTCTACTTCTGTGTACAGGAATTTTGTAACTTTTTGTTGTTGTTCAGTGCATTTTTCTGTCCTTATGTGTGTTTATATATTTTGTGAGGGTTTGCTATTGTTTAGTGTGTGTTTTTGCACGTTTACTTTTGGGGGCAAACAAAATTAGACAGCGTACCGTATGTGGCCCCCGAGCCCCCAGTTGCCACTCGGTTGGAACCTCCATGTTGGGTCGATGCTCTCGACCAATGAACGCGTCTCGTTTCCTCTGAACTGATTGAGACGTCAACTCGTCGTCCGTTTCATGTGCAGTGAAAGCGCTGAGTCAGCGTTCTCCCATCGTCATATATTTGTAGCTACAACACAACACGTGTGAAAGGCTTTTGTTCTCAGATCTGTCTCAGCGTCCACGGACAAAAGGTGTCAAACGGAGCCTTAATCCTATTAATGGGAGCTGTGTGTGTGTGTGTGTGTGTGTGTGTGTGTGTGTGTGTGTGTGTGTGTCATTTATTAAAACCACTGAAACATTCTGAAACAGTTCCGTTCTCTAACGTCTGGATCAAACCGAGCACTTGGAACCAGTGGGTGTTAGGGACACAATGGTGATCATGTAATCCTGTGACTGGTTTCTGAAATATTGGATGATTTTAATTAAAAGTACAAATACCAAATCATTGGAGAGAAAAGAAATGTAAAGCTGGAAATTTACTACAGTGAGTTACAGTTTAACTGGTGACCATGTCATCATGTGACCGGTTTCTGTCATTCTGACCAGAGCCGTACAGAGAGAGAGTAGCGATAACAGAAGTCCAAAATGTTTGACCGTCACGTGATGTAAGACTGAATTTGTTCCTGGAAGTTAGTGGTGGGCCATTCAATCCATTGATTCCTAGTGACATAACTGGGTTTGTAGGTTATTTGTCATCAATAACTGCATTGATTGACAATATTTATACAGTACAACGTCATATGTATGTGTATATACAATATATGTTTATGTAGTTCCATAAATAGTTTTTTCCCAACATAAATTTGTATTAATAATTAGTGTAAACAGTTTACCTGCTTTTTAGACACAGTTAAATCCAACATTAATGTGGTTAAAAAATGTGTTGATATGTATTGTATCCAGGATGTATTGCTTTGAATTTTCTTTAAAAAAAAATGTGGGGTCATTAAAAACACCACATCCAGACAGGACACATTGAAAACATATTTATTATGTTCATACATATATGAAAATAGACATTAGATTTTTTACTACGCACTTATGTACCAAGATAAATTAATTAAATAAATGTCTAACAAAGTCAGAAACATTAATAAGTTGTCATACAGTTTGCTGTGCTGTACATAATTACATGACGACCAGTTGGAGTAATACACCGATATGTAAAGTGCTCTTCGTTGAAGGCCTTTGCTCCTCCTCAGAGCTGGAGAACAAGAACAAAGTGTGGTTTCCTTCCAAAGGCTCCTAATCCTATTAATGTGTGGCCTGTGTGTGTGTGTGTGTGTGTGTGTGTGTGTGTGTATGTGTGTGTGTGTAATTGCATTGTAAGCATCTCTTTATCCATGTTGTCATATAGTGTTATATCTACTGAGGTTAGACGTCTCTTCATGTTTTCCACTGAGCTGACGATGTTTCAATCTGTCGCTCAGCGCGGGAAAATTAAAATAACTCAGTTTTTATTAAAACAAATCAGCAACATTTGAAGAGACTGGTAAGGAAGTCCGTTTCCACCACTAAAATGAGATTAAAAAGTCATAATTATGAGATACTTTAACATTTCATGGATACTGTGATACAGTAACTGGTAGAAATAAATAAAATCATATCCTTTAAATCAGAAAGAGAAGATTTTAAATGTTTGCAAAGAAACAAAAATGTGACAGAATCATTTTGCAATAAAAATGCTATTTATTATCTTAATTATCTATTTTCTACACTATGGACCATGTGATGAACTCTAAGAACTTTACTTTTAAACATACCAATAATATACACTATAATTCTTCTTCTCCTTGTTATTATTATGATTATTATATTAACATGTGGTGAGTGCACATGTTTTAAGCCACTGATTTGTGTGTAGCTCATCAGGTGCGTCTCTTATTGACATTCGTGGCGACTTCCTATCGTCTTGCTCAGAAAGGGGGCGGGGGGAGGGGGTGGTGGGTGCAGGGGGGGATTGGTACACAGGGACCCTCTGTCCTCACCGCGCGGCCGAGGATTCTGGGAGAACCACCAGAACATTTTACCACCAGGAGTCAGAGAGAGAGAGAGAGACGAGCTTCCATTAATGTCCCTCTGCAGCTGATCCTGGACAAGCCCCCGAAAATAAAGCGGCCGCTACAAAGAATGTCAGAAAAAAGAAAGAAAATACACAACAACAACAACAAAAACACACAACCAACAACAAAGTTAAAATATATAAAAAACACAGGAAATATGTGAAAGGATCGCTGCACAGAATGTCAAAAAACGTCAAAAAACACAAAACAACAAAAACTAAAACACAAAACCAATGTTTTTGATTGAAAAGAAAAATAAATTAAGAATTCAACCAAAAAAATATTTTATTTAAGTAATTTTTTAATTTATTTTTTATTTTTATATTTTTCTGTTGTGTGTATTTTCTTTTTCAGAGATAATCAATATTATTGTGCTTTTGGAGTAATTCATTTTGTGTATTTTTATTTTGGTTTTGTACATTTTTCTGTTTTGTGTATTTTCTATTGTGGTCCTTTGTTTATTTTTCTGTACTTTTGTTGTTTTTTGGAGATTATAATTATTATTGTGTTTTTGGAGTCATTTTTCTTTGTGTATTTCTGGTTTGGTTTTGTATAATTTTCTGTTTTGTGTTTTTTTATTGTCATTTTGTTGTTATTTGGAGACATATTGTTGTGTTTTTTGCTGTTGTTTAATGTAATATGTTTTTTCTGTAACTGTGTGTGTGTGTGTGTGTGTGTTTATTCTAGGGGCCGTGTGTGTGTGTGAGTCTCTGTGTGAGAACAGTTGTGTTGTTTCTCTGTGGGATGGCGAGGACTGGATGGAGCTGAAAGTCGAGCTGATTTTCCAGCCGCGGCGTCATGTCTTCACTGCTGTGTGTGTGTGTGTGTGTGTGTCCAGCTGATGGATCACTGCTGGGGGAGGTTCAGCCCTAACCTCTGGGCGCTCCATGTGATTAGCGGGTCACATGTTTACCTTGAACTCCTGTGGGGCGTCTGCGGGGGGTCAAAGGTCACAGTGTGTGTGTGTGTGTGTGAGAGAGAGGCAGATGCTGGATATGCAGATTTCTGATCCCATGGATTGTGTCGCTGTGGCTCATTTCCATCAGAACAATCTGGGGTCAGCGGACAAAGTGAGCAGCAGACGTGTGAACTTGAAGTAGAGACTTTAGTCGTCCTCAGTGACAGGATATCGATCAGGTCTGAGTCTGTGTGTGGGGGACATCTGTCCACCTTTCTATTTCTCTAGTTTTCTATCATCATGTGTGTTCTTGTGCAAGAAAGTTTCATATTGTTAAAAAAATACAATATTCAAAGAAAGTCTCAGCAGAGGACGCTAAAGAGCCATATGTGGCTCCAGAGCCACAGAGGGAAACGTTTGCTGTAGTTTTCTATATTTTTGTTGTTATTTTGTATGTTTTTCATAATTTGGTATATTTTTGTAGTTTTGTGTGTTTTTTTGTCATTTTTGCAGTGATTTGGTTTGTTTTTATGGTAAAAGGTTTCAAAATGTTAAAAAAAAGAATTATTAAAAGAAAAGAATTGATTTCCGTGGAGTCTCAGCAGAGGACGCTAAAGAGCCATATGTGGCTCCAGAGTCAGAGCAGAAAAGTTTGCTGTAGTTTTGTATGTTTGTGTTATTTTGCGTTTTTCTGTCATTTTTTCTTGTTATTTTGTATATTTTTCATTATTCTGTATATTGTTGTTGTTTTGTGTGTTATAAGTCATTTTTGCTGTTATTCTGTATATTTTTGTTGTTTTGTTGGGTTTAAAATCCATCAATGAGGTGTAAAAATCGACTCTGCTTAAAAATAAACAGCAACTTTTCATAACATTTAGCAACAAACCACATTCATAATATATATATATATATATATATATATATATATATATATATATATATAGTTTGGAGTCAATGGAAAAATAACATTTTTAAACATCAGTTTTTCCACTTCTGGAGCCAATAAAACATTTTTCACAACAGATTACAAACATAACATTTTGAATTAAAAGTGCAGCATTCATTGTGTTTTTAAAACAAACATCTTTTGGTTTTTCATTAAAAGATTATTAATCTTTTGCAAATCTTTCTAACTTTTTGACCTAATGTGATATTCTGGATTATTTTGTTATTATTTCTGACATAAATGGTTTGGTGATATTTGTGATTGTTCTGCCCTCTAGTGGCTCACCATGATATCACCATTAAGTCATTACATACATATTTCTATATCAGAAGTTATTACCTGATTTATTGCTGTTCTCCAGTTGTTTACATCTTATATAAATGGAAGAACTTTTAGTGTTACTATTAACGATGTAATGTGGAGTAGCCCAGGGCTCTGTTCTGGGACCTGTTTTGTTTTTATTGTATCCGTTAACTCTTGGTCGGTTGATCCATGGTTTTAAAAGTGTGTGTTATCATTTCTATGCTGATGATATTCAGCTGTTTTGCTCTTTCAATGATTCTGAGTTTCACTTCTTATCTGAATTCCTGGATCTTTCATCAAAAACTGGTTGACATCAAATTATCTGCAGATTAATTCTAACAAAACAGACACTCTGATCATCGCTCTGGATAAAAAGTTCCCTTTTATAAAGAACTCCCATGGTGATCTGGTCTCATCTGTTAAAAACAGTCCCTCCGTGAGCTCAAAAAACATCTGAGGAAGATTTTGGTTAAATTGATTTTTTTAACTTTTATTATCCTTTTATGATGTTTTAGTTTCACCTTTGTTTCTACAGCACTTTGTGATTTTTATCTGTTAACAGAGCTACAGTATATAAGTACATTTACTTACTGTTATTAATAACTCATTACAAACTTAAAAGATGAATCCTGATTTTATTACATTTATGTAGCCTGTATATTTGTAGTAAAACATGTTTTTTCCAAAAATATGTTTTTCTCAACGTGTCTCATCTCTGGATTGAAAGCTTTATTATACCAGCGATGACATCATCATCTATTAAAGTGTATTTATAATTATATTACCAATTTTTAACCATGAAAGACTGCTTTAATCACAAGTGTGATAAGTATTTATCAGAATTACTTTATTAATCCCAGGGGGAAATTGCTTTTGTTACCAATAAAAGAATAAACGTTACAAAAGACAAAAGAAATAATAAACATTAAATAAGTGTATAATCAAATAACTGTTAAAAATAAGGATTAGATACTCACACATTACAGTAGTAAGAATAAAGTAAGATAGATAATAGTAATAATGTAAATATGATACATATATTTACAACAGCCCAACTTTGATTAGATATTATATTAAATGTTTAATAAGCATTAAAATAGTATTAATTTTTTTCACTCTTTTTTCCCCTTTTCCTTTTCAGAAAAAAAGAAGAAAAAAAGAGAAAAATCAGGGGAAAAGGAAAAAAAGAAGAAAAAAAGGGGGGAAGAAAAAAAAGAAGAAAAAAAGAGAAAAATCAGGGGAAAAGGAAAAAAAGAAGAAAAGACAAAATACAAAAACAGGGAAAAAAAGAAAAATGGAAAGAAAGAACAAAAAAAAGCAGAAAAGGAAGAAAAAAGGACAAAAAAGAAAACAGTATTAAATGTTTTAAAAGTATTATTTAGATCAGTGGTCACCAACTATTGGGCTGTGGACCCAAACTGGGCCGAAAAGTACCAAGCATACAGTTAGTTTTCTTTTAATGCATCTAATTTGCATTTGTGTTCCAAGTATAGTTTTTTGAAAAATCCTCACTTCCTATAGCTTCACTCAGAGTAAATGAACTGTACTGAATTAAAGCAAGTCTCACTAATTAAATATTTACGTAACGTAGTTTCTGTTGCTAACCGTAGCGGAAGCTAAACCTAAACTAAACTTTATCAATGAGAAACAAGGTTTTCTCTCTTATTTCTTCATTATAATGGTTTGTTTTCTTTTCGATAAGTGAGGGATAGTTTTCCTGAGAAGGCGTCTCCTCCTTAGAAAAGCTTGTTTGGAGGAAATGTGATAAGAAAGAATCTTTGTGAGGAGGAAACATCGTTGACAACGAGAGAAGGATCTCATATCTCACTGTGAATGAGTCATTATGACTTTTAAACTGAAAATAAAACCAGTTAAAAGCACTGTTTTTAGCTGACCTCTACTTTTCAAGTGACCCTCCACTGTTTTTATAAATAATAAACTTATTAGTAGATCTATCCCCACTGCCTGTAAACATCCCATTGTTTTCTATTGAAAAACATTCAGCCTGATCTTTAGATCATTTAGCAACTTTTTAGATCATTTAGTGTTTTTTTACATCATGAAGCAGCTTTTTAAATAATTTAGCAGCTTTTTAGTTCATTTAGCAAATTCTTAAATCATTTTTTAGATCATTTAGCAGCTTTTTAAATAATTTAGCGTTTTTTTTTTAGATATCTTAGCAGCTTTTTAGATCATTTAGCAGATTTTGAAATAATTTTTTTAGATAATTTAGCAGCTTTTTAAATCATTTAGCAAATTCTTTAATCATTTTATAGATCATTTAGCAAATTCTTAAATCATTTTTTAGATCATTTAGCAGTTTTTTAAATAATTTAGCGTTTTTTTTTTTAGATCATTTAGCAGATTTTGAAATAATTTTTTTAGATAATTTAGCAGCTTTTTTAGATCATTTAGCAAATTCTTAAATCATTTTATAGATCATTTAGCAAATGTTAAAATCAGTTTTTAGATCATTTAGCAGCTTTTTAGATCATTTAGCAGATTTTGAAATAATTTTTTTAGATAATTTAGCAGCTTTTTTAGATCATTTAGCAAATTCTTAAATCATTTTATAGATCATTTAGCAAATGTTAAAATCAGTTTTTAGATCATTTAGCAGCTTTTTCAGTCACAATGACAACTTGTGCTACCTTCGGTTGCTCTAAAAGAACCAGGAAAAGTTAAAGGTATAGAGGATGATTTTCCCAAAGTTTAGAAAAGAAACGCCCTCTGCACATGGTCACTCTACCTGCTCCCAAGAGGAAACGCCTACGTGTGCGAGAGAGTGTGCACGAGCCCAGTTTTCCTCGTGCACGGCTCTGTTTACAATATGGAGTCAGCATCGTTCATACAGGTTTACCTTCCAAAAGAAGATTTGCTATTTTACCACTATGTCAGACTCACCACCAGTAAGTGAAAAATAATTTTCAAAGGACCCGTCACGCACCGTGCACGAGCGACGGTCCAACGTAAACATATCATCAGAATGATTGACAACTAGGAATACCAATAGTGAAGCTGATCCACCCAGAAGTTTAAGCCAAAATAACATAGTCAACAATACCTTTAAAGATGTGGATGTAAACGACTTTTGTTTACAGAAAGAGGATAAAAACAGTTGTGATGCAAAAAATAATCTATGACAGCATGGGGCGACAGTTCAAACTCTGAGGTTTCGTAGTAAACAATGAAGCAGAGAAGAAGAGCTCCCCTAAGGGACCTTTACTCTCCCTTAAACAGTGTGCTGACACGCTCTGGTGGCTGAAGTTAGAAAGTAAATGATAGATGGTTGAAGAACTCACACCAAAAAGGACTTCTTTTCTCAAGGTTTGTGTGTCTTCAACAGTCTGTGATTTACTCGCTAACTTCAGCCACCAGAGCGTGTCAGCGCACTGTTTAAGGGAGAGTAAAAAGCTGTTAAATGATGTAAAAATCAGGCTGAATGTTTCACTCCAATAGAAAATAATGAAATGTTTACAGGCAGTGGGGCCGTGTGACATCATCAATCATGTGATATGAAGATGGAGGAACACAGGCTCTAAAACTGTAAAGTAGTCCTATTTTTAAAAGTAATAAAACAAATATGGTGCGTAATAATGTGTTTTATCATACATAGATTTACTAATATGTACATTAAGAAGATTTTAGGACACATTTGTAAAAACAGTGGAGGATCCTTTAAGGAGAAAATACTTGAATAGCTGTGAATGTTGGTGTAAATAAATGTCACTTAGTTTTTCACTGTGTACAAGTTTTTAAAATGTATGATTTATATATTTCTATTTTAGGCGAATACGTTTATTTAAGGTGTTTGTGGTTCCACCTCTGATTTCAGGGGATTTACACAATATTTGTGTATGATTTTATGTTGAGTGTGATTATGATGAAGTGATGACACCATGTCAAATATAAAAGAATGAAGTGAAAAATGGTCAAAAACAGAGGAAAATGCTGTGGAGTTTTAAAGTAAAATGTGCGAGTTGTGTTTTTTCTGAGCGTGTGTAATGGTGGAATATGATGACTTCCTGTGTGTTTCTTCAATAATTGTGTGTGACTCACTCTACCAGCCTGTGTGTGTGCTGATGTTTAAAAGCTGGCTGTGTGAGGAGGTGAGGAGGTCAGGGCGGGAACGTGTTGGAGCAGAACCCGGCCACAGCTTCCTCTCTGCAGCGTTCCTCAACACATCAAAGGCAGCGCGCCGTGTGACACACAAAGCAGGTGTAGTCAAAGTAGAGTCGCCGCTTTGAAGTAAGGAGAGCGGTCAGCATCGCATTAACGGCTCATCAACATGTGAATGAAGTCACATTTACTACAAACGATTCGTTTCAACTTCAAAAAGCAAAAACAAAACAAAACACTTTTTAAACATTTTTCCAGGAAGTTTAACCTTAAAGTTTAACCAAAAAAAATAACGTGAGTTCCTGGTATACCCATAATACCAGTGACGTGCTGTCAGGGTAGGCATGGTAGGCAGTGCCTACCCAAATTTAACATTTAAATCTACATTTGACATTTAAATCTAAATCTAAAAGATAAAACTAACAATTAAGATTTACATCCAACGTTTACTTTTTTCATTTAGATTTAAATTCAGATTCCCCATTTAGATTAAACAAGTAGTTTTAAATTTAAGATTTAGATTTAAATGTAACATTTAAATCTAAATTTTACATTTAAATCTAATTCTAAATATTAAAACACATCCAACATTTAGATTTATCATTTAGATATAGATGTAACATTTAGATTTAATATTTAACATTTAGATTAATATTTACCATTTATATTTACCATTTAAGATTTACATTTACCATTTATATTTACCATTTATATTTAGATTTTTATTTACCATTTATATTTGACAATTAGATTTGACATTTACCATTTATATTTAGATTTACCACGTAGTTTTTGATTTAACATTTAAATTTAAATGTAACATTTAGATTTAGATTCACCATTTAGATTTAAATGTAACATTTAGATTTTACATTGACAGTATATTTCTACGAGAAAAATTGCAACTTTCACTAATATTGCTGTAAAACTGGTGTTAAATGTTGCTTTTTATTTTAGCATGAGCAACTTTACAATGACTGCCCCATGTTTAAACAGGCTGAACTCATTTATAGAGACCAACAGGAAGCCTGATGATGCAACCTCAGCAAAGTACGTGAAACATTGTTTTCTCCTGGTGGTCCTCGCTGTCCTAAATAATCCAACATGAACGTTTGAGTGTTTGAGGTCATGAGAGTAAAAAAAAAGAAAAAGCTCGCTTTCATTCATCGTGTCTGCATTCCTCACATTCCAGAGCTGAGTGTATCTGAGGAGTGGGTGGTGGAAGAAATGATGAAAGAACTTTAAACACGCCTGAAAGGCCCGACCTCACCATTACCCATAATGCATTAGTGTATGTTTGATTACACAAAGGCTTTGCTTCACTTTCTCTGGCTCACGTTCAGCTCCATCTGCGCCTCGTTTTCTTACGAATGCTTTTTTTTTTTTTTCTTTTTTTTTAAATAATACGAGCCAACGTCAGAAATTTATCAGGAAACCAGAAAGTTTGTGGCTTCTTGGAAACTCCGCGGCAAATTTCCTCGAAGAAAGTGATGACGTTGCACCATGTGGACCAATGACAATCAAGATATCCTCATATTCATTGTTTTTAATGCTTACAGTGTGCTGACTAATCCTGTGATTACAGTCCAATATGCAGATGTTTGATTTTGCATCACATCTGCTTTTGTCATTATGGCAACGTGAGGCTGTTCTCAGACACTCAGGAGATGTTTTTCTTTGTTTGTCAGTAAATCTGTTGCTTTCACAGCAGTTTAACAGTCAAGTGTTTACACTACAGGTTTTCATTACAGTTTCATTCAAAAAAATACAATTCTTAATGTAATGTACATACAGTGCTCTCCAAAAGTATTGGGAATGCAAGATCACTTCCTTTGTTTTTGTTGTAGATTGTAGACATTTGGGTTTTAGATCAAAACATGAATATGAGACAAAAGTTCAGAATTCCAGCTTTTATTTCATAGCGTTTACATCGAGATGAGTTAAAGAACTCAGGACAGAACACCTTTGGTTTGAAGGGGGGACTTGGATTCAGAGAGAATGGGGGTACTAGGGCCAGAAAAGTTTGACACCCCTGGTTTAGAGTGGTGATGATGATGATGATGAGGAGTGGCTGAGGAAGATGTGGAGCAGCCTGTGGTCAATGATCAACCAGGCAGAAAAGGTCAATAAATACTTGGAACAGTGAGTAGATGTAGGAGTAGAGGTGGGAGAACCCCCCCACCCCCGTCACCTGGTCAAGGCCACCAGGCCACACCCCTGCTTTCATCACACGCCCATATAAGGAAACCACCACGAGGAGCGAAATTTACCAAAGCAACTGTAATAGTTACAGTTACTGTAATAGTTACAGTTACTGTTACTGTAATAGTTACTGTAGCTGTTATTGCTTTTGCCTAAATGTGAGTCTCAGGTTGTGTTACTTCCAGAGGTGAAATAAACAGATTATAATTACTCATGTTACTGTAATTGAGTTGCTTTAAGGGGAACTTGTACTTTTTTTTAATTTTTTTAGTATATTTCAAAATCAGCAATTTTAGTTGTATTTAAGTGTGTTTTAAAACAACTAAAGTCATTCTTTACATTTCTACAAACAATAAACGCCGCTAAGAAAGCGTTGAATGAAGGTTATTTTCTCAGTTTTACAGTTCCTAAATGTATCTATACTTAGAGTCTGAGATTTATTTATTATTTTTTTATTTAAAAAATAATTGCACATTTTGTGGAAAATAAATGAAGTTCCAATTGTGGTAGATTGTGTCTCTTCCGTGTTAAGTTTATACATGAGATGATTACTGTACGTAAGGGAACTGTACCAAGGTTTATTACCAGGACAATATTTATGTTTCTTTCCTTGTGGCGTCTCAATAAAAATGCTGTAACTTGTTTATTGTTGTTGAGAGAAAATGTTTACATTGCACCACTTTATTGTCCTGTTGATTTCTGTTTAAAATGAGCCAAAGAACAAAATAGTACTTGATCCTGTCAGATTATGGATTTTGGACTTCCTCTGATGGTTCTATCCATTCTATACATTTGTGTTATTAAATAAATACTGGATGCTCTGAAAGTGGTTGCTTATTTATTTTCTCTGAAAATGGAGGACACGCCCCTCCCTCTTTAATGTAATGGGTCAATTTTTCCAGATTATACTGATGTGTTTTATTTTCATTGCATCATATGTGAATGAGTGGCTTTGACAAGAGGATAAAATGGTGCATTAGTATTTATATGAGCATTTGCACATCTGTACATCAAAATGCACTTGATGACAGTTAAATATGGGTTTATTGAGTATATTTATGTATATTACTGGAATGTATTTATTATTTTGCCATATTATAGTAATGTTAATGTGGCCCTGTGTGAAAGTATCTAGTTACTTTTACTTTGAGTACTATTGAACTGAGCTACTTTTTACTTGTATTTGAGTATTTTATGTCTGAATTACTTGTACTTATTGAGCTTTAACCACACATTTCAATAAGGAAACGTCTGAAAAACCTCATTACGAGTTTTTAATGGAGATATTTACATTTTGTGCATTTCAAAGGTTAATGGAAACACAGCAACAGTTGAATATTGGGCCTTGTGCAGCCGTAGATAAAACAAATATATATATTTACACGGTTTGGCCTCTAATCCACACAAAAATGCAGGATTACGTCAGTAAAAATGGGGCTTTTGGAAAACTGTGATTTAGAGTTAGAACGTGGACCTAAAAACACGAGTTTTAAATTTCCAAACGTAAAAGTCTGTGACATTTATAAATGTTATATATATATATAAATATTCATATTTTCCTTTGTTCATGTCGTCAGAGGGAGGCGGTCAGTGTGGGCGGCACCCTGGGAAGCTCGCTCTGATTGGATAGAATGGCTCTAACATTTTTGGTAAATACTGCCACCTGCAGGCAGGGTAGGGTCAATTACATTTTTCAGTTACAATTACGTTTTCAATTGCTAAAGTTCAATTACAACTAATCACAATTACTGAGCCTGAAATAAATAACCTAATAAACGTTAACCTTCCTCTTATGTTAGCATCTCGAATGCTAACGTGTCCTAAATCAGCTGTAAAATACACTAAAAACTAATATCTATCATCTAATTAGTTTCCTATCTATTGATTACCTTGTTATGCTTCATAATTAATGAAAACATAGGTTTTAATATTTATGGTGTGGGTATCTGAGCTTTTTTTGTGTCACTAGACCCTAGATTTATGTTTTTCTTTAAATGGTAAAATGTGGATGTGGGAAAGATTAAGCACAAAGTCCCAACACACACACACACACACACACACACACACACACACACACACACACACACACACACACACACACACACACACACACACACACACACACACACACACACACACACACACACACAGTGAAACTACGACATCATTTCTTGTAAAAAACTAAAAGCCTGTGACACAGATGAGTGTAAATGTAACGAGGTCATTAATGCTGCAGTGATAAGTGGAAAAAACCCACGTTCTAGTTTAGTTTACAACATTTGAATATTACTAGTAAGCAAAAAATATGCAGGTTTCTTGTCTTTTAAATTATTTTGTAGCTAAAATATATTTTAGCACATTTACATTAGCTCCCACTTTTACATTTTAACGTTTTGAGCTTTAATATCATTATTATTATTATTATTATTATTATTATTATTATTAGGCAAGGCAAATTTATTCGTATAGAGCATTTCTTACACAAGGCGACTCAATGCGCTTTACATGATCAAAAAGTGCAACAGAAAACATTAAACAGCTTATTTATCAACAACAACGTTTAAATCATCAGTAAAATCATTTAAAATCATCAACAAACATCAACAACAACATGACCATAAATCTCTCTCTCAATCATACGCAGTAGATAAAAAAAGTGTCTTTAACTTTGATTTAAAAATGTTCACATGTGATGCTGACTTCAGCTCTGCTGCAGTTTGTTCCACTTCTTTGCAGCATAACAACTAAAAACAGGACATTGGTAATCTGTCAGATTCAAAGTTTACTATGTTTACAAAATAACTTTGATCCTCCAAGTAGAACTTCAACCATTACTTTAACATTTAGTCCATGTTTACAATCTGTGCATTGTATGATCTACAGCAGGGTCTTCACCTCCAGTCCTCGAGACTTTTAGATGTGTCCCTGAATCAACTGAATGACTCGTCATCGTGCTTCTGCAGAGCTTAATTACAACACATTGGTTTCACCAAATGGAAGCTAGCATTTCAATGGAAACAACAACATCAGCCGACCAATAGCAGGCCATGATCCGTCAGATTATCGTTAGAGCGTGAAACGACCACGGGAACCAACGCGTCTTTCCCTTAAAAATACCTAAAATTTACGTTCGCGCATCGATATCTGATCAAATTAGAAAAATGAAGATATTCAAGAAGATTTTTTTTTTTTAATACTATATTTGTAGAATTTCTCACATTTGGCTAAAATTCAATGAGAAAGTGTTCAAAGGAAACCTGACAGTTGTTCAATATGACTTTGATATGTGTGTGTGTGTGTGTGTGTGTGTGTGTGTGTGTGTGTGTGTGTGTGTGTGTGTGTGTGTGTGTGTGTGTGTGTGAGTGTATTAGAGTGGGGGCGTGGGGGGGGGGGGGGGGGGGTGCAGTCTAGGCTATCCAGCGTGGGCGTTGATGCTTGAATGGCGACCATTGCTGATGACTCAGGTGATGTGTCATACTCTGAGCTATAAGAGGGAACTTTTTACAGTTGGTTCACACAAACACAAGCTCACACACACACACACACACACGCACACACACACACACACACATACACACACACACACACACACACACACACACACACACACCAACAACAGTCACACTCAGGAGCCGAGTGGATGTTTGTTTACTACGGTCACAGCACAATGATGAAATGTAAGTTTGTTTTTGTTACTTTCTCATAAATGAATGAATGAGTGACTCTGTTATAATTGACATGACGACAATTCATTTCATTAATGAATGACTTTCTGAAACCAGGTGAAGTGCTTGATGTCACGCTGGCCTGTGATTGGTCAATGCTGTGTGTGTGTGTGTGTGTGTGTGTGTGTCGTGTGTGTGTGTGTGTGTGTGTGTGTGTGTGTGCTGGACTCCAAAATAATTCAAATATATTGATAGAAAAAACACACTGAATACAAGCTGTAATGATCATCATAAGATTAGAAATAACAGTTTTTACGATTGTTTATACTGTTCAAATCTGTTCACGTGTGTTTGGCACATTAAATCTGATTATATATATGATCATTTTGGATGATAAAAACAAGTTATTTCTTGTTCTTTATCATATTTATTCATAACAACATAGGAAGTGACCAAAAATTAAGGATGAAGGAACTTCTTTTTGCTTATTATTAGTGTTAAGTTCCATAAATGAACAAAATAGGACCAGATTGGTTTAGTTTGTCAGAAATACCTAATTGTGTTTTTACAAATATGGCCTAAAAATGTACTTATTAGTAGATCTACAGTATGTGTAACAAAACACATTATTATGCACCATATTCATATTTATTTCCTTTTAATAATAGGACTACTTTACAGCTTTAGAGCCTGTGTTCATCTTCATATCACATGATTGATGATGTCATACGGCCCCACTGCCTGTAAACATCCATTGTTTTCTATTGCAGTGAAACATTCAGCCTGATTTTTACATCATTTAGTAACTTTTTCAGTCAATGATAACTTTTGCTGCCAAATGTTGACTTATTGTCATTTTTAACCTCTTTTCACCATATTTCACACTTATTTTTGCCAATTTAACCACATTCCTCATTTGTCATGCCCATTAATTGTCAGTTTGAACTATTGACACTTTGTTATATTTGGTCACTTTTAACCCATTTTATTTCTGATTAAAACAAGGATTTACATCTTTAAGATGACTATATACTATGGCACAAATAATAAACCCTCTGGACAACAGTGGATGTCATAACTGCTGTTTAGAGGTGATGGATTAGTTTAGGGTTCGAGTCTGTGAAAACATATTAATCAGCCTTTATGTTAATCAGTGTTATTGAGTGAAAACATGATGACGCACCAGCTCTGCAGACAGTGAGCTCATCATTGCAGTGTGACGCAGACATAGCCACGCCCCTTCACCCCTTCACCCCTCGACCCCCCCGCTCCGCTACATGCTAAGCTAACCAAAACAAGTGCATGGATACAACACACACTTTGACTCAAAAATACACCAAAAAAAAAAACACAAAAAAAAGACAAAAACACACAAAAAAACCCAAAATAGACTCAGGAGGAGGAAAAACATCCTCAAGTTTATCTCATTCTGTATACGTCTGTAGCAAAAGACAGGAACAGATCTATAGATCTATTATACAAAGACTGGCTTAAGAATTTAACCTCCTGGATCAACTTCTTTTATTGATTTGACATGTTCGTACTGATCAGGTCTAGTGTGTTTTTCTGTGCCCTCCACGATTAAATGACTAGATTCAAATGGTTTAGTTTGAAGTGATATGATATTCTGATGTTTTTGATTTGATTTTATTGTATATGATATCCTGATGCTGCGCCATAGACTGAATGTAACGTACTGACTACCGTGTGTGTGTTGTATGTACAGTATGTGACTGCTCTGCTGCTCTGAGAATGACTACAAACTATGGCAGGGGTCTGCAACCTGCGGCTCTGGAGCCTCATGTGGCTCATTGACTCTTTTGCAATGGCTCCCTATAGGTTGACACACACAAAAAATCATGACAGAAAATAAATCCCATTGTGCAATAATAACTCTGCCACCTTCCTATCAACTTTCCTCACGCTTTAAATCCCTAGTAAGAAAACGAAACAAAAATAAAGAAAATAGAGATTTCAATTTGCCAACGTGCCAGCTTATGTTGCATACTTGATATTTTGATATTTGGCAAAAAATGAGTAATTAGCATATGTTAACAGAGATTATCATGTGTTACCAAATTCATTTTTCTAACTCTATGAGTACACTAACTAAAAATATATATCTTGTTGAGATATTATTCAAAATAACCTATTTGTACTGTATAGAATTTTATAAACTGTATGTCTTCATGAGAAGGAATATTCTTTTGGCTCCAGAAGGACTTTAATCCAGGTGAGATGAGCCAAAATGGCTCCTTTGAAAGTAAAGGTTGCAGACCCCTGACCTATGGGATCAATAACATTTTCTGAGTCTGAGTCTATTCTCTGTATGTCTGTGTTTATCTGCTGATTTTGGGAGGTTTCCATTCACATTTCTGCAGAAATTCACAGGAAGTGAGAGGAGAGGTGAAGAAGTCAGAGTGTGTGTGTGTGTGTGTGTGTGTGTGTGTGTGTGTGTGTGATGCTGTCACAGCTCCTTTCCTGCTCTCTGATGATGTTTCTTCAGTAGTTTTCCACAAAGTGAATGAAAGACGACTTTCCAGCTCTGAGCTGTGTGTGTATGCGCGTGCGTGCTTGTGTGTGTCAGTGTGGACGCTTTGCCGCGATTGCACGTGCTCACAGGCCGCTGCGTGTTTAATTGAAACACTTAATTTGTGTGCATTTGTCGTCTTAAGTTAAACTGTTTGTAATGTGACCTTTTCACTACACTACATTTCCCATGAGCCTCTGCAGTTTGCGTCACTTTTTGGTTTTCTTTCTGATTTCCACAATCACGAGACCGACCACCTTTAGTTCCCATAATGCTCTACAGTTTTAGAAAAGCAGCAACATCTACGACTAAAACTTAACAGTTACTTTAGGTAAAATTCTGATAAGTGACTTTTACTTTCACTTAAGTTTGGATTTTCAGTATTTTGTGCTGGTTTTCCACATGAACATAGACATGAACATTGAAGAACAGTCATGTGGAGACAGGACCATCTATAAGGGGGAATAAAGGAGAGATTTTTGGGGTCCATCCATAAAGTCAGTAAAATGATGGTCCATTGTTCTATGAATCTGTGATTCACATTTATTTATTCATCTGAATAATATCCACTGTTATCCAGGAACGTTTATTATTATTATTATAGTCATCTTAAAGATGGAAATCATGCTTTTAATCAATAATAAAATGGTTCAAAGTGACCAAAAACCAATTAGTTGAATCTGTGTAAATAATGGGAATGAAAAATGGTGAATGGGGTTAAAATTGCCAAAAAGATTAGCATGAAATATGTTGAAAAGTGACAATAATGGGTCAACATGTGTGACATTAAGTTGAAAAAGTGGTGGAAAGGGTTTATAAGTGCTGAAAATATCTTGAAAATAAAAAAAAATGCAGAAAAGACATTGAAATGTGATGTAGAAGTGTCAGAAATGAGAGTAATGTAGCAAAAATGCATTAAAAGGAGCAAAAAAATGGCAAGAAAAAGTGATGAAAGTAGATTAAAATATGGTGAGTTTGGTGCAGTTGCAGAAAAAAGGTAAAAATAAGCTAAAATGAGCCCAAATGAGGTTCTCAAGGTTCTGTAGTAGATTATTAGGTCTGTTGTAATGATTTCAGGATGATTTTCCTCCTCTGTGACCTAGAGCGTTTATAAAACCATTAAGTGTGTGTGTGTGTGTGTGTGTGTGTGTGTGTGTGTGTGTGTGTGTGTGTGTGTGTGTGCCAGTGAAAGTGTCGACATGAGAAAGACGGTTTAGCTTTAGCTTCACGTCTGTGCTGATGTCATCACAGAGTTTGTCTGTGAGTCACGGGCGGTCTGAGCATGCCTCACATTCCTCACAGCTGAGCCCCCCCTCATGGACTCCTCGGGTTTGGGTCTTTACTAACATTGCATCAGACACTAACTTGTTCACAGACATGAGCTAACCCTGGAGGAAGAGGAGAGGCTGAGACAGTTGACCTTTTACCCCAAAATCTGTTCAAACTCTCCCTAATATAAATATGTGACATTTATTTAGAGCGTGGGTGGGTGGGTGGGGGGGGGGGGGGGTTGTTTGTTTAGGAACTGTTAGCTTTATTCCAATAGGCTCATTCATATTACCTCCTTTATTTAATAATCCTGTTTACTTTAAAGCAAACATGTCAAACTCAAGGTCTGGGGCCCAAATCTGACCCTTTAGGGCAGTTAATGTGGCCCACAGGAGAAACACTGATAATAATTACTGTTGTAAATATCTCACAAAATCAATGAAACTTTGCAATATTTGCACGCCTCACAGTTTGTCCGTGTTTATATCATAGGAATGCAGTTTATTTATCTGAAATTGTTTAATTAACCCTTAAAGGTGACATATCATGTTAAATCCACTTTTTTAGCCCTTAAATGCATTTTGTTGTATATTTATAGTGCTTAGAAGTACAAAAAAAATCAAATTAATCTCTTCAGGTGCTCCGTAGATATCTTTATATTCTGTTTTGGTCATATTTTTCAATCTGTTTCGATTTTTCTATTCTCTATTACGTTTTTTGAACTATTACATCACAGTATTTGCAGCAGAACTGCCAAATTAGTTCATCAACTCCAGGTCCAACACTTCGAGCAATCCACCATTTTTATTTCTGGCTTTTATTTTGTAGTCCAAGCTCCAGGATGCAGAAGTTACGAGAGGATAAGTCTAAATGTTGGGTTGTTGGATGTAGTAACCCACACGCTTCATTACACCGTCTCCCAGCATCAGAACCTTTTCAAAGTGTCTGGTTGAGTTTTATTTTTTATAGAAATGTACCACATCTGTGGATAAGGTCATTTTTGTGTGTGTGAAGCACTTCAATGATGACTGCTTCATCAACCTCCACCAGTATAAAGAAGGATTTACAGAAAGACTTTGTCTGATTGAGGGTTCAATTCCTTCTATCTTTGGAGACGATGAACAGAGCACTTCGGTAAGCTGTAAATAACACTAAAAAGTGTGATGATAAGACGTCCCTGTCATTGTTTTGTTAGCATTAGCAGTTGCACCGTCTTCATATGTTAGCGCTGTGTGCTCGTTTTAGATCCTTGATGATATGGCCTACGTGATTTAATTTAAGTCTAAAGTTTTCATTAGTCATTTCATTTTGACGTTTTTGTCTTTGAAAAGACTGTATTAAAGTGCATTTCGTGATGTTAGCTTGGTGCTAGCGTTAGCTCGGTGCTTGTGTTAGCTCACTTGTTAGGGTTCTGCAGGTTCATCATCTTCATTTTCATCTCGCTCCACTGGGTCAGACTCTGGCTGGAACATGTAAGGCTGGATGGACAAGTCTAACGTTGTTGACATTTTGTAAATAACGTGTGAATAAAAAGTTTATGCTCCGCTACATAGCCGTATCTCTTCTATCAAACTACAAAAATGGCCGAGCAGGGTGGAGTTGAACCGAGAGGGGAACACAGTTTGTGATGAGGTCAGCATCACCCACAAGTTGTATGTTTATGCTGTGCCTTCCCTTCCTGTTGATGTACTCCCACTCTCTCATGGGGGGCTTGTATACACACATGAGTGCAATCAATTACCCCAAGTATTGGGCATGTTCCCCAACAGTAAGAACTTGTGCTTGATCTGGGAAATCTGGTCATCCCTTGGAAAACAAACAAACTGATTGACCAGGCTGGCCAAAGTTACTGACTCAGCTTTCACCACCTTACTCACAGTTGACTTGTCCACTCCTATACTGTCACCAACAACTTGGTAAAAAGACCCAGATGCATAGAAACGCAGAGCAATGAGGACCTGCTCTTCCACTGACATACTGTGACTCCTTCTGGTTCTGCGTTGAAGCTCTGGCCTGACAAGGTGAATACACTGACTATGTTCTTGACATTATTGGAGGGGAGCATTCACAAGCTCTACATGGGATTCAAGGTGTTGCAGGCGATGGTGAGCCCACAGCTGAAGGGAAAGGTGAATCAGATCCTACTGATGCAGAGGTAACGGTGATCCTTGATCTCAGTACAGTTACTGTGGAAGAAGTTGGAAAAGGTGGATCTGCACAAGTAGAGACACTTACCACTGCAACAGGAAATCAAAGAGGCTTAAAACGTCCTTTGTCAAACAAAGATGATGATGCCTACAGGGCACTTCTTTAAAGAGAAACTGAATGAGCAGAGGTACAGATTGGCCTGGTAGAGGAACAGACTGCAGCAAACCAAAGCCAAACTTGAGATTCGTCTTCTGAAAGCACATCTTCAAATGTCTGATCATTCCACAGAAGAAGAAGGCTGAATGTGTGTGTGCTTTCCTCATGTTTCAAGGTTGAATTTGAAATATGGAATGTGATATGGTCTGGCTGGTCAAAAGATAATGAAAATGGGATGTTTGTGTTTTCTGTGCTTTCTTTTTGTTTCTTCAAATGAATACACTTTGAGTTACTCCATGCTGGCTATTCTACTTGTTTGTTTTTACGCACCTAGTGGCCTTCAATGTGATATGCAGTCTAATTTAGAGCACACATTATCTGGATTTGGTAATCTTGAAAATTTGGATTTGGATCAGACTGATCTAATCCTACTTTCCTTTGAACAACTGGGATAAAACTTAGACAGATTACATGATCCTGGATAACAAAAGAGGGATTTCAGAATCCTGATAGTTTTTATCCAGATTAAACCTTATGAACAACTGGGCCCTGGAGCACGTGCAATCTACTCACTCTCATGCTGCGTTCAAGGACCCTCGGAACTCTGCAGTTCAGCTTTAAAACTCCAACTTCAGTGTTGCTGACGTCCAAAATATCTCACAAACATGGCTGAAATAAATCATATTAACAATAAAGACAACACTGTTTATGTATTTAAAACTGTATTTTTTCAGAATAGTCATTTTTTGTACTTGTCCAACAAAGCAAGGCAACAATATGTAGCACATTTATACATTGTTACAACGTTGTTTTTAAATGAAATGTTTATATTTTTTACCATTTTAATGTATTTCTATAATCAACTAAATAAAAACAATTTAAAGTAACATGAATAAAATGTGTCTGGTGTAAAATATGTTTGGTTGGTAACTTTAAGAATCTACTAGTCATGTTGGCTGCTGATCTAAAAAGTTCATTTAAAGCTCTGATACATAGAATACAGACAGTGTTTCACCTAAACTACTATTTTATTCATTTTATATGTTTATTTCAATCATTTTGTGTATTTTTGTCATTAATTCATACATTATTTTTATGTTTGTTGTCCTTTTGTCTATTTTAATGTAATTTTATGTTTTTATTCATTTATTTTTCTTGTCATTTTATAAATTTCTCTGTTATTTTTTGTGTTTTATATTTTTGTGTTTCTTTTTATCACTTTCTTTGTTTACTTTGGGGGGGCCACACAAAATTAGACCATGGACCGCATGTGGCCCCCGAGCCTCCTGTTGCCCATGTCTGACCTAGAGGTGATAAAATTAGTGATATATATATATATATGTATTTAATCAGTGACTTAAACACTGAAATGAAGTCAACACAACTCATTATTACTTAGTTTATGATTATTTTTCACTGACGTGTCAAATCCAGTAGGACACGACTTTTTATTAGGTGTGTTTGGTTTATTGTATTTAACTTATTGTTTATGGAGGTAGATTTGTGTCTTTATTATTCAATCAAAGAAAATAAATGTTAAAATGAATAAAATCATATTTTGCACCTAAAAAAAATGTACATTTGAATACTTTTATTAGATTGAAGTGATTTTTCTTGAATAATAAAGACACAAATGTACGTCCATCATCTCTTTCCATGACTTCAGATAAACACACAGGTTGATAACTTTATTCACTGATGGATATTTACAGGTGTTAGAAATGAACCAAAGTCAAAGAGTGGCTCATACCCAGATATTTCCCTGCAGAGGCCCTGGAGTCCACAGCCACGATGACTCCGTGTCTGAACTTGAAGGCCAGGGTGGTGGTGCCGTGGTTCAGTTCGATACAAACTCCTCCGTCACGGTTACAGGACTGTACAAACCCCGAGGGCTGAGGACGTGACACCAAAGAAGGGTTGAATGACACTCCACGAGGGTTTATTACACACATCTGGGTTTATCTGATAGTTATTAGACTTGTGCGTCTTTACGCGCCGCGGACGCATGGAGACGCACAAAGTCAGGTGATACACCGCGTCTGACGCTCTGCTGTTTACAGCAGCTACAGCTTTGATTTGAAATAATGAAAAAGTCTGTGTTTATACTCACATCTACACCCAAAGGAACAGAGAACTGCTGAGTCATGGTACCAAAGCTGTAGTGGTTGGGTCTGTCCATGAGATCCGTCTGTCCCGGAGCAATAATGTGTCCCCGGAGGTCAGAATAGGGTTTGTACCCACTGACATCAAACAGAGCCATACTTTAAAACACCTGGAGGAACCAAACTAATCAATAAATCAACTCAGAAATATACAGTTTGGTGAATACATGATCGATGATTTTCCAGCAGCAAATTCCAAAGTGAAAGAGATTTGAACAAATGTCAAACTTTTGTCGTGTTTGTGTTTTAGAACTTCAAAATAAAACTACAAATCTACCAACTTTAATCCATGAAATTGATTATTGATTAACTTTTCCCTCAAATGTTGATACATTTCTCAGAAACATAGAAATCAGAGGTTTTTAATAAATGGTATCAAATACTGTTTTTTTAAATACCAAATATACATTTTCTACTTCATTACAAGCTTTTTTATATGAAATATGTTCCTATATATATATATATATATATATATATATATATTTGTCATTTGCACTAAACTCTGTACCTTTTAGTTTTACCATTAGTTTAACTATGAGTCCTTCAATCACCTGTAGTTTTAATTAATATAATTAATAATAAAAAGTATCTGAAACATTTAATATCCTATAAAAGTATAGTTTCATCAACACAATTTGTTAATAAGAAAATGACTAATAATCTGAAAAAAAATACATGTGCACAACTCAACTTGATATTTTTTCTTCAACCAATTAAAAAATAAACATAGTTTAATCACATTGAACATTAATATGATCCCAGATCAGAGTTGGTTATTTAAACACTTATTTTAGGACATTCTTGTTGTTTTCACTACATTTTAGTTCTAGTTTAGTTTTACTTTCGTTTTACAACCTGAGATCCTTCCTCTCAGTTGGCAACAGATGACGCACCCGCCCTCTGTGAAATCCCTATTGGTGGAGAGAAACCATAAGCTCCTGTTTTTTCTCTGTTTTTTTATTCTCTCTCAGAGTTCTTCAGGAACAAGGAAACAATCGCTCCTGTTTCTTCTGAACAAACGTTGAATCTTTAGAGAAATTTGAAGGAAAAAAAAGCTCCAAAATGCAGATTTCCTGTTGGTTTTGTTCACTTCTCTGCCTGAGTCTACAGTCTGTTCCTGGAACTTCAGGTAAGTTTGATTCAATCTGACATCGTTTCTACAATGATTTCTACTTTACAACCCGTGTGTAAACTCAGGACATTTGTTTTAACCACAAATCAGCACAAAAAAAGGATTTTAGAGTTGATAAAGAAACAGTGTTGGTCTACAAGTCCACACACAAACATTGACTTTGTGTTTAAATTCAAATGAGTCACAATGACACAAAAGCCTCTGCGTCATTAATTCCCAACAGGTTATTTACGGTAGTGCGACATCACATTTACATTTTAGCTTTGACTGTTTTCTACTCAGAGTCAATCTGAGAGTTTGAAATAAATGTTTAAAAACATTACAAATTAATATACAATTATGATTGTAAAGTTTCTCATACTAAAAATATTTTGCAACAAACCACGTTTAAATAACGTATGTAAATTATTTCTGTTTTGACCAGATTTACAGCAGCAATATTTGTGAAATTTGTGACAATTTGTTTTCTCGTAAATTTCTCGTCAATATTGAATTTAAATGTTAAATTTAAATGTTAAATATTAAATCTAAATGTTACTTTAAATCCAAATGGTAAATCTAAATGCTAAATGTTAAATCTAAATGTTAAAATTAAATCTAAATCTGAATGTTAAAACTAAATGTCAAATGTAAATCTTAAATGTTAAATCTTAATCTAAATGTTAAGTTTAAATGTGAAAATGTCAAATCTAAATGTCACGGGTGAAACAAAAATATTTAGCTAATATGCAAATTAGAGGAAAGTACCAAAATGAAAGCTCAAGATTTAACATTTAGATTTAGGTTTCACCTTTAGATTTACTATTTACATTATATTCATATGAGAAAAAAAAATCACAAATTTCACAAATCTTGTAAATCCGGTCAAAAGTAACATTAAAAAAAAAAAATACATATATATATATATATATATATATATATATATATATATATATCTTTATTCAAAAACGTTTTTTAAACATGGTTTGCTGCTAAATGTTTATTTTATCATGCACAACTTTACAATGGGGGCCCCATACATTAGGTCCAGTTATAAACACTTTATTTACTAATGCATTTAGACCTTTGAAGGAATTTATACAACAAATAAAATGTTCATAAAATGATAAACACTTTATTGGTTGTTTGGGTTGATTTTAATTAAAAATGTATTTTAAATATTTAAACTTATTTATTCAGACTTTTAAAAGTGTAAATGTTTTTTCTGTTCATTTAGTTGAATGTGTTTGTATCTTTTTAACATTGTTGTTTAACTAGTTGAGTCTCTTCATAAAAACTTTCATTTTCATTTAAAAACTGAACATCATTCAACCACATTAACTGTGACTAAACTGTAGTTTCTCTGAAATTTATTCTATTAAAATATAAAGTTTACAAGTTTGACACACATCTGATTTTAGTGTTTTAATATTTATACATGAATATCTACAGTAAATAAATCATTAGAAAATTGTCCTATTTTAACTTTGTTTAAATAAATGAAATAAGATCATTTAACCACATTAACTGTGTTTAAAGTTCACTTTCTGCTCTCTGTTCTATTGGATTCTTTTTTAATGATAAACATTTGACTTACATCAGTTTTTATGTCTTTAAAGAATCTTTACAGTAAATAAATTATTAGAAAAGTGGAAAAATATTTAGTTTGTAAAAACCTGAGTTTATTATGTTTGTTGAATTTAGTTTCTTATTTCAAATACTTAAACAAAGACAATAAAAACAAGACAGTACCAACAAAATATAAATAAACATTGTAGGAGGAAAAAACAATGAAGAATAATTCATAATTTCTCACCACATGAAATAAAAAAGTAGGACGTCTTTCTTTTGGTGGACATTTCACTAGGTGGCGCTGTCCTATGTGATATTGACACCAATGAAGCCAATCAGCTTCCTGCTTTGCTACAATAAAATGTCTAATTACTCCTAATAGTCGTGAGAAAAGTGTCAGACACATAGTTTATAAAGTCAATGAGTTTAGTTTGATATGAATGTGTTTGTAACAGCAGAGATCACTGTGATGTGTGTGATTGTGTGGATACGTTCATGTTGTTGTTCAGTGTCTGAATTCATGACTCTGACCTTTTCTTACAGTGCTGCACACTCTGAGATATTTCTACACAGCTTCATCTGACGTACCAAACTTCCCAGAGTTTGTGGGTGTTGGTTATGTTGATGATGTTCAGATTATTCACTACGACAGTAACACCAGGAGATCAGTCCCTAAACAAGACTGGGTTAAAGATGCAGCAGATGAACAGTACTGGGAGAGAAACACTGGTAACTTCATCGGTGCTCAGCAGGTGTTCAAAGTCAACATTGAAACTGCAAAGCAGCGTTTCAACCAAACTGGAGGTTAGTTAAAGTTCTCTTGTTCTTTCTAATGCTGATGTGTGACAGTGTGTGTTAATGCTTGTTGTGTAGCTGTAAACACACGTGTGGGACACACACTGAAAGCGTGTCCTCAAACCCTGAATAGAAAGCACAGCATCACTAAGTGAATGCTGCAGGAACCATTCCCAAAGCTGGAAAAATGCTGACGTCAGCACTTCCTCCGTCGTCCCTCGGAGTCACTAGATTGTCATTGGACGCTGAAAGAAGCTCCATTGTTGTGGACGTTGGATGTGATGATTGTTAAAGGTGTCAGTGAGAGACTTGAAGGCTCTTCTGTTTCCAGTCACATGTAGTAGCGCCTCCTGTTGGTCACATAAAGTCATGCAGCTGTGCTTTGTGTTGCTCCTAAAACTGGATCCTACTTTCACATCTTTGTTCACATTCAGCCTTAAAAGTCTGACTTTAGAGTTTAGAAACACCAGAGTTTGTGAGAGTGGAGCAAAGAAAAGCAGTGGAAACAGTAAACCCAGATAAACAGAGCCCCAACACTAACTGGGAACCACTTCAACACCACAGATCTTTGTCTGCACCAGTTTTGGAGCTCTTTGTCATGTTTGACTGAGATCACACATTTGGGTGACGTTTGTTTTGGAGCATTTCTTTTCTTTCTGTTTGTATGAACACACTGATTGAAGTGAGACAAAGCACAGGCAGCATCCCAGTAAGATCACTGGTTTGTTAGAGTGGAATAAAGAGCAGGCTGGAATCAATGGTTTAAACCACTGGTTCTCAACCTTTTTTAGACCACCACCCCCAAAATAAAGGTCCCAGAGAGCGGGGACCCCCACTGTAGCTGAAGGTGGTTGAACACAGACATGAACATTGAAGAACAGTCATGTGGAGACAGGACCATCTATAAGGGGGAATAAAGGAGAGATTTTGGGGTCCATCCATAAAGTCAGTAAAATGATGGTCCATTGTTCTATGAATCTGTGATAACCACATTATTTATTCATCTGAATAATATCCACTGTTATCCAGGAACGTTTATTATTATTATTATAGTCATCTTAAAGATGGAAATCCTGGTTTTAATCACTAATAAAATGGTTCAAAATGACCAAAAATGGTGGAAAAGTTGGTGAAATGGGATTTTAAAAACCACAGAAATTAGTTAAAATTTAAAAATTAGAGTGGATAAAAACAGACAGAAAAAGAGTTAAAAAGGGTTCAAAGTGTAAATATTGGAAGAATTAGTTTAAAACTGGTAAATAATGGACATGACAAATGGTAAATGTGGTTAACTTGGTCAAAAATCTCATGAAAATAGGTTAAAAGTGACAATAATGGATCAATATATGTGAGATTAGGTGTAAAGTGTAGACGAATGGTTTATACGTGATGAACATGTCTGGAAATGTGATGTAGAAGTGTCAGAAATGTGAGAAATGTAGTAAAAATATATTAACAGAAGCAAAAAATATGGCACGAAAAAAATGATGAAAATAGGTTAAAATATGGTGAGTTTGGTGAAGTTGTAGAAAAATGATAAAAATTAACAAAATTGTCTTGAATTGTTAAAACAAAAAATCTAGTTTCTTGAAAGAATCTGACGACCTCCTCACCGGTCTAGTGACCTCAAATGGGGTCCTGACCCCAAAGTAGAGAACCTCTGCTTTAAAGTGTGTGTGTGTGTGTGTGTGTGTGTGTGTGTGTGTGTGTGTGTGTGTGTGTGTTGTGTGTGTGTGTGTGTGTGTGTGTGTGTGTGGTGTGTGTGGTGGGTGTGTGTGTGTTTAATATGATCTCTGTGTCTCTCAGGTGTTCACATTTTCCAGAGGATGTACGGCTGTGAATGGGACGATGAGACTGGAGATGTTGATGGTTATGATCAGTTGGGTTATGATGGAGAAGACTTCATCAGTCTGAATCTGAAGGAACAGATATGGATTGCCCCCAACCAACAGGCTTTCATCACTAAACTCAAGTGGGACAATGACAAAGCTAGATTGTCACACTATAAACACTACCATACTGAGGAATGTCCTGAATGGTTGAAGAAGTACGTGAACGCTGGGCGGAGCTCCCTGATGAGAACAGGTAAACTCCTCTGAGACACATGAAGACAACAGTGTGTCTTTATCAGTGTGAATGAACAGTCAGATCACAGTGGTCCTCATTTATCAACCGTTGGTACGTTCAGATCTGAGCGTATACGCTACGATCAGATCTCACATCAGGTCTGAGCTCATGTACCATAATCTGATTGAGACTGAAAATAAAGTATTAAACAATCCTCAGCTTTAAGTCATTTAAACATAAGCACAAACACATTCAGAACAGATCAAAACACATTATTAAAAGCAGTTCAACTAAATAAAATGATTTGAAATAAACCCTGGCTGAAAACATCATAAATGATGAGTCATGTTTAAGGCTTTTTAATGCTTCATTTATTTAAATGTGATATTTATGACCTAAAGCGTGCAGACTGAGGCTGATAGAAACATTTGACTGATTTTTTTACTTCAACTCTTTTCTTTGTTTGTCCTGAAAGTGTTTTTAAAAGTTGTGATAAATGTTCACAGTGAACATGATGAAATGACCTCTAAACTGACCTCTCTTTACTCTCCAGTAGAGCTGCAGCTAAACACCACTTTAATAATCCACTGATCACATTATTAGTAGAATCAATAAATCCTCCTCCTCCTCTTCATCATTAAAGTTCACTGTTGCTCCTTGTGGTTCCTCTGCAGATCTTCCCTCCATCCAGCTCCTCCAGAGGACTCCCTCCTCTCCAGTCACCTGCCACGCTACAGGTTTCTACCCCCGCTATGCTGTGATGTTCTGGAGGAAAGACCAGGAGGAGGAGGTGTTGGAGGGCGTGGACCACGGAGAGATGCTCCCCAACCATGATGGGAGCTTCCAGATGAGCGTTGACCTGAACATTTCTCTGATCAGAGCTGAAGACTGGAGCAGGTACGACTGTGTGTTCCAGATTAAAGGTGTGGAGGAAGATCTCACAGTCACTCTGGACAAAAGTGTGATTTTAAGCAACTGGAGAAAGTCTGATGGAGGTGAGAGACTCACTGAGTTCACCCTCAGAGCTCAGTGACACACACAGCATCACACTGTGTGTGTGTGTGTGTGTGTGTGTGTGTGTGTGTGTGTGTGTGTGTGTGTGTGTGTGTGTGTGCGTGTGTGCGTGTGTGTGTGTGTGTGTGTGTGTGTGTGTGTAGGTGTAGGTGTTGTTGCTGGTGCTGTTGTTGGAGGTCTTCTTCTTCTTCTTCTTCTGCTGGGGGCCGTCTCTGGATTCTTCCTGTGGAGGAAACGCTCTGGAGGTAATAAATTAAAGCTGTTTTTATGGATCTTAAAACACTTTTATTTCACTTTTGTTGAATTTCTTTGAATCCATTATTTTCCTTTTTTCTCTGTTTTTCTTTCATTCAGGGTTCAAACGTGCCAACAGTGAGTCCTTCTGATATTTACATTTTTACTGTGTTTATGAGTGACTTTTAATGATAATATCAATGATTTTTCTATGAATCCTTTGGTCTTTTGTTGAATTTCTTTGAACTTTCCTCTCAATCTAAATAATTAATTTCCTTTTTCTCTTTTTTGTTTCATTTCTGGGTCCAACGTACTATATTTGCAGAGACTCGTCATTTTCCTGGTGTTTATATCACATGATTTCAGTCATTTTTAATGTTAAACTGTTGGAAAAACTCAAAATTCCAACAAAATCTTCTAATTTTCCTGAAATTATTGCAAAACACTTTCCTTAATTAAATAGAAATTGGGCAAAAATCTAGATAATTTAAAGTGAGGATCCTGTTGGGAATGAGGTGGAAAAGCACTCGTCGTCAGTTCTCAAGTAAAAGTATAGATATTTGAATAAAAAATGACTGATAAAAGTAAAAGTATTGAAGTTGCTCCATTACTTTAGTAAAAGTAAAAAAGTAAATGCTACTAAATGTACTTAAGTAATAAAATAAAACAAATATCAGTAATGAGACCAGGTTTTTAAAGCAGTAAATTTCATCTCCTTTATTTTGTAGAATCTTGTAGAAACACATGGAAACAAGTTAAATCTGTTTCCTTTGAACACCTGGAGAATTTAGCTCTCATTATAAATAGTAATAAAAAGTGCAAATGCTGAATTAAAGCCAAAGCAGCTTGAGTTTAACATTTTGAAGCTGTTCATAATGTTATGGCTGATATGTGTAAATGTCCAAATGACTTTAACCTTAGATTTGATGTGTTTTTCAGCCTCTGACACGTCGTCTTCCTCAGCTGGAGAGTCAGAGATGAAAACTGTGAGTACATCATCAAATGGACAAAGTGATGAAATGATAAAAACATGATGAAAAGCTTGAGGTCAAACCAGAGCATCACATGATGTGTTAGATGGAGCTGAGCTTCTAAACATGACATTGATGTTTAATGCTAATAAAGCTGATAGATGTGATGATAAAGCTGTGTAATAATGTTTCTCTGTGTTTGCTCCTTCAGGGGACCAGTGAGGAGCAGAGAGGGATGATAACAGCACCCAGCTCCTGAACGCACCACAACAAACATCACTTTGGACTGGACTTCAAGTCCAAGCTGTCAGAAGTGCAGACATTGATCCTCCAGATGTTCTGTTCATCACTTCAGGATGTTGGTGTTTCCAAAGCTCTGTCCTGTCCCATGGATCACTTCTTTCTTTGGACTTTTCATCACATTCACTGCTTTTTCATTTAAAGGGTTACACGTTGGTTCTGACAACATTTGATCAACTTTGGTGATCAATATGTTTATCACATGTTGGTTTGGTCTAGAATTAATAGTTGGATAATTAGACACAAACATATTCCAATGGCTCCTGAATTTAGTATTTTATGATTAAAATAAACAATAATGATAAACATGTGTTTCCTACAGGACAAAATAATAACAGTTTAAATATTAAATAATGGATAAAACAAATGTTAATAACTTTACCTTTAGAGAAAATAACCACATAATTAAAGGGAAACATTAGAAAAGATATGATTTTGTCAATAAATCTGATTTTGAGGAATAACTTTTATTGATCTGTTTCTATTAAATGAGTAAAAACTGAAGAAATGATTATATTGATGTTCTTTTTGTGTTTATTTGATCATTTTTGTCTTTTGTTCAAATATGTAAAATCATTAAATCTATTTGAACAACAATAAACATATAAATGTTAATCACATGTTGGTTTAATAATAGAGAGTGTGAGTAGTTTTGGGGATCACAGATATTATAAAAGTGAAATAAAGGAATTCTGAAACTAAGTCAAGACTCTTAGAGTTTTTCTTTGTTTCACACAATATTCATTCTTTCACATGGGGGGGTTTATTAGACTATTTCTCTATATTTAATCAGCATTTAATCCCAGTATAACTGAGGCTATTAATACTTCCTGGTTTGTTGTATTTGTCAGTGAAACTGGTTTTCCTCTAAAGTTTGGGCGTCTCTGCTTTAAGGATGGACACATTCAGCTATGTCAGCATCACTTTCACTTTGATCCTCCAACTATTCTCAACACACACTTGTATTTGATGTGAACTAGAGTTGAAACAGAAACACGTTGGGTCTGACTAAACACTGGATCATCCATTTTTTGGGAGTGTGTATTTCATGGATTCACTCATTTTTTGGATGGATTTCCAGATCAAATACAGTTACAACATGTTTTATAAGAGGCTTCCTTTAGGTTGGAATAATAAAGCAGTGTTCTAAATGTGCTCTATGATCACTTTATTTATCCCTGTTCATAAATCTATAGAAACCAGGATTATTCAATGACCTGCAAACTTCACACATTTTCATCACAGGAATAATTACAAACTAAAGTAGTTTTTAACATCCAACATTCTCATTTACAAATGTCAACTATTTAGAATAGACGTTGACTGGAGGCTTTTCTATGCATCTTTCTATTCGTGACCTTTTATCATCTCCAGCTTCTTCACTTCATCCAAACTTCAGTTTGATTCAACTCAGCAAAAATAGTTTGAAACTCGATCCAAAGTTTCATTTGGTGATGTTTTCTCCTCCAGGGACTCTGTCTCTTTAAGAAAGCCCCTGAACAGGTTGCAGGTTCTACTCTAACACCTAAAAACTCTCATGAACTCAGACACACAAAGTCATGTGACACACGGCGTGTGACGCTCTGCTGTTACAGCAGCTACAGCTTTGGTTAGAAAACAGAACAACCATCACTGAAGCATCACATCAGTCACTGGATGTTTGGCTCTTTACAAAAGGAGATTTAAAAAATTAACTATGGATGATTTTTGGATTTTTATTTAAAAATTCAGAAATAAAGATTAAAATTCAAGACGTTTTCTTTATCAGGGTTGAAAATGGATCAACAAAGTTTTTTTTTTGTCAAAATAAAAGCGCGTTTGAGGTGTTTTTTCTTCTTTTTTCTCATTTTCCTCTTTTCATTTTTTTTTTTTTCTCAAATGAAAAATAAAGACATTTGAAACATTTTAAATGCTGAATAAGTATTTAATATAATATTGAATTAAAGTTTGATCTAATAAATACTTGTGATTAAAACTGTGCAGTTGTTCATGTTTAAGAGTTGGAAAAATACTACAAATATAAATATAAAATATTAAAATGTATCTGTTTAATAATAAATCAGGTGATAACTTCTGATATAGAAATGTATTTATGTATTTCATGGTGAGCCACTAGAGGGCAGCACAACCACAGTAGAGAATGATCACAGAGTCTGATATAAAGCTGCAGTATGTACTATTACATCAGTGCTAAAAATACCCATTTGATTTTAACAATGTTTTATTGGCTCCATCAGTGAAAAACTGATGTTTAAAAATGTTATTTTTGCATCGACTCCAATTGTTAGAATGAAAGAGAAACTTAAAATTTAGATCGTGAGATACATTTATAATATTTTCCAAACTTTCCAAATTGTTAAAAAAAAAATATATATATATACTGTATATATATATATATATATATATATATATATATATCCATCCATCCATCCATCTTCTCCCGCTTAGCCGTTTCCGGGTCGCGGGGGCAGCATCCTCAGTAGGGAGGCCCAGACTTCCCTCTCCCCGGCCACTTCCTCCAGCTCGTCCGGGGGGACCCCGAGACGTTCCCAGGCCAGCCGAGAGACATAGTCTCTCCAGCGTGTCCTGGGTCTTCCCCGGGGCCTCCTTCCGGAGGGACGTGCCCTGAACGCCGCACTAGGGAGGCGTTCAGGGGGCATCCTAATTAGGTGCCCGAGCCACCTCATCTGGCTCTTCTCGATGCGGAGGAGCAGCGACTCTACTTTGAGCCCCTCCCGAATGACTGAGCTTCTCACCCTATCTCTAAGGGAGAGCCCAGCCACCCTACGGAGGAAACTCATTTCGGCCGCTTGTACCCGTGATCTTGTTCTTTCGGTCATGACCCAAAGTTCATGACCATAGGTGAGGGTTGGAACGTAGACCGACCTGTAAATCGAGAGCTTTGCTTTTTGGCTCAGCTCCCTTTTTACAATGATGGACTGGTGCAGACTCTGCATCACTGCAGACGCCGCACCAATCCGCCTGTCGATCTCTCGCTCCATCCTTCCCTCACTCGTGAACAAGACCCCGAGGTACTTGAACTCCTCCACCTGGGGCAGAACCTCATCTCCAACCCGGAGAAGGCACTCCACCTTTTTCCGGTCGAGAACCATGGACTCGGATTTGGAGGTGCTGATTCTCATTCCGGCCGCTTCACACTCGGCTGCGAACCGATCCAGTGAGAGTTGAAGGTCACGGTATGTCACCTCTCTGGCGGGGAAGGAGCCTGAGCTTGTGTGCGAGGTGGAGAAGTTCGGACTAGATATAGTCGGTCTCGCCTCGACACATAACAAGGGCTCTGGAACCAGCCTTCTCGACAGGGGTTGGACTCTCTTCTACTCTGGAGTCGCCAATGTATATATATATATATATATATATATATATATATATATATATATATATATATTGCTAAAATACTTTTTAGCAATAATTTGCATTATTATATTTAGAAAACCATTTAAAGTCAAACATTTAGATAAATCATAAATGTGTGTAGATATTATGTTTAGGACAGTCTGACTGTTTGGTGTTAATTAAACTAAAATTGTGGGAGGAGATTATGTAACTCAAATATAGATAAACTCTAAAAGATATAAATAATGTTTTTGTTAGTTTTGCTGAGTCAGGAGCAGAATCTCCTGTATTTGAACTCATTGTCTGAACAACACAGAACTAAGGATTTATTTGTAGGGTTTTGCTTTTGTCCTAGAACATAAAACATTATCTCAGTCATGTTATTATTTATTGCAACAACGAGAACTTTGTCATTTATTTACAATAATAATCCCAGAAACAGTTGTTGTCCTCTGATAAACAGAGGTGAACATCACACCTGCTGCATTGTGTATTAATAAACCATTTACTACAATGTCTGCAGCGTCTTCTCTTCACCTTCATCAGGAAATGTCCAGAAGGTTCTTGTGCACATCCTGTGGGGGGCGTGAACATGCTTTCTTGGAAGACGTTTGAACATCACCTGGGGATGGTCTCTTCCCATCATTCAAAGGACTTCCTGCTGCATCTGGGCTTTTGTTGCCTGAAGATAATCGTCTTCTCTTCAGAGCTTTCAGTGTTGTGTCCACCTGGAAAGAGATTAATCAATATTAATATTATTAATCAATTCATGTACAACATGCTAAAACTGCATGATGATACAAGTCAAAGATACATCACAAATATGGCAAAGAGCAGAAGCTAGCTGTGCCTGGAACCTTCTCATCTTCAGTATCTCCTTCTTTGGCATCTTGAGAGCTCTTGTAGAGGAACCAGGCGTTGACCACAGTAAGGGTGATGGTGTGAAAGAAGATGTACATGTAACAACGCCAGGATGGAGAACTTGTATTTCACTGTAAAGGAGTCCAACAAGTCCACGCCTCCCATGGATTTGTTGTTGTAAGGCTTTTCAACGTCAATGTAGGTTTTGGTCCCAGCGTTGAATCTCCAGCACAGGTTCTGGTCCAGCAAAGGATGACCTGAGTGTGACTGCCATGTTGTCATACCATTTAAAAACACAGATGTTGTGTTTAACCTCCACTCTTTGGTCAAAACTTCCTCCACCCTTCTTCTTCAAGCTCTTCTCATCTTCAAGCTCTTCCAGTTGGGTAGGCGTAGCTTCTTGGCTGTTCCCACATAATGGATTCCATGCTCAAGGAGCTTCACTACTAATGGAACAGAGGTGAGGTCCTTGTCTGCGTAGATCTTGTAGTTCTGACCCTTTGGAAGTGTGGAGACAAGCTTCATCACAGCATCACTTGACAATTCACGTGTTCCAGTGTTGCTCCTTTGGTAAACATCGATGTCAAGCATCATTCCAGAGATTCCAGCTCTCACCCATACTTTGAACCCCCATGGGTGTGGCTTTCCTCACATATACTGCTTGATGCTGCTGAACTTCCCCTTGAAAGGAATCATCATGTCCTCCACAGAATTGTGATCTTCAGGAGACATTTCTCTGTGAATGTTTCAAACCATGGTCTGAGTTTCCAGAGTTTGTCCCTCTTTTCTCTTTCTGTCAAATTGTTCACAAAATGTAATGTTGTCAACAGAGGTTGGAACCTGTTGCAGATTACAGAGTGATTCACCACATCTACTGTATATCACAAATGTCTATGGTAGTTAATTTGAGCAAGCTTTGCTTTAGAGTAATGACACCTGAACAAAACGTTAAACTGGATCAAAATCATTTGAGTTTAACAATTTTTTATTGGCTCAATAAGTGAAAAACTGATCTACAATGATTTTGAATTGTTAAAAACAAAAAAAAATGTTAAATTTAATGTTTAGAAAAGCATTTAAAGTCAAACATTTTGATAATATCTACAAATATGTATAGTTTATCTTGTTGAGGACAGTCTGTAGATAGTTTGGTGTTAATTGAACAACAATTGTGGGATGAAATAATGTTTACTGTAGTTTTACAGTTTTTGATGGACAGGATTTGTGAAAAAAATAAACATAAATTTGAAGTCTTTTAATTGAATTCAGCTTTATTTATACAGCGCTAATACAACAAAAGTGATTTCAAAGCACTATCAACATGTTTATAGATGATGAAACGCTCTATACCAAACACAATGAGTCCACACACAGAATTCTACTTATTGCCATAAACAGATTGTGATATATTTTCTTCTGCTGTTACGGACACAAATTTCCTCGTTCGGTTCTTCTTGACGTCACATGACGCTGATGCACGTTCTTGACAGCTTGAAGAGGCTTCACACCACAGGAAATAAAGAAGAATGAGAAGACGTTGTCTTGGAGACTGAAAGAAGACAAACACTGTGGACCCTGATAATTATTAGCCTGGTTATCTTTTTTTTTTTTGGTACTGGAACAAATTCAGATTGGGGACAGAAAGATATTAAAAATGACATTTTTTAGAGTTTGTTGGACCCATTTCTATTGTTTATGGGGTCCAAGCCAATGAAAATAATTTAAAAACACCAATAATAACAGAAAATATGCATTATTTTGTTGTTTTCCTGAAAAACATAAGAAAACAGAATTGACAAATTACTGCTGGATCATCAATTCATCACATTAACTGTGTAATAGTGCATTATTAGGCTTCATTATTCAAAGCAAAATATATATATTTTCCCATTTCTATGTAATTTATTCCAGTAAAAATAAAACCCAAATGCTATATTAAAGGTAAAAATCACTCATAATGGGGCATAAGTGAAAATTTCAACCTTGAGGTGGATCAATAAATATAAATTGATTTACCAAATATTTTGCAAGTCTTCATATTTTGGTCATTGGAACATTATTAGACTAAGAACAGATTGATTTTAACATTGTGGGGTTTGATGCACCTTAATACAATACATAAAATAATCAAGCACAAGTAAAAAGTTGCTCAATTAAATAATACTCAAAGGAAAAGTGACTTCACCCTTCATGTTTATTTATTGGTAATAAATCTTGGTACGGTTCCCTTACATACAGTAAACATCTCATGTAGAAACTTAAAAAGAAAGAGAACAATTCTATCACAAAGGGAACTTAGTTTATTATTCACAAAGGCATCTGTAAAAATAAAAGGTTTGTCAAAATGTACAATACAAATTAAAATAATTAAAATTCTGAGGCTCTAAGTACAGTTACATTTATGAACTCTAAAACATGCCAGATGTTCCATGTGTGTAACATCATAAAAGGTAGAAACCGTAACTATAGGAAGTGGCTTTGATCAGAAATGGAACATTTAGGAACGGAATTAAAAAAAATATTCACAAAAAATAATACTTACTTAAAAAAGTACAAGTACCCATAAAATTAACTCAATTACAGTAATGTGAGTAATTGTTATCTATTACTTTTACCTCTGTTTTTCATAATTACTTTAGTGTGTTTTTACATTTATCGTCTCATTTATTAATGATTATTAACTCTGATGTAATTAGTTAGAATTATTTTTTATTGCGCTGACAATAACATCTATCCTCCATACCTGCCTATCCTACAGGAGAACCTTCATCACCATCAGCATCTAATGAACCTGTTCACCAGGAATACCACACACTTGTTCTACCCGTGGGAACAGAAAGAAAGACACGTTTGACCGGGAAAAAGTATTTTTAGTTCCATTATCAGTTTGGTCCCACTGGGAGGAGGATGATGAGGTTATATCTCCTCTGGTAACAGGAGGTCAGTGTCCTCCTCAGGTCACGTCTGATTGGCTGAGGAGGACCAGTGTGTGTGTGTGTGTGTGTGTGTGTGTGTGTGTGTGTGTGTGTGGCAACGTGGGAGAAAAGAAGAAGCGATCACTGAAAGACAAGGGTAGACACACAGAGAGGAAGTGAACACACACACACACACCATTATTAGTAATGAAGCTGCTTCACATCTTCTCAGAGAAAAGAGGAGAACATGCATCATCTTCACTCCTCCAAACACTGAAGCAGACGAGCTCAGAGAAAAGGTACAAACTCTGATTTATTCACTAATTTTACTTTATGATTTCACCTTTTTTCCATCACACATAAAGTCGTCTCCTGCTCTTTATCTGTTTCTGAACGTGTGGTATAGTAACATTTAACTCATTTTTCTTTTATATGAGACAGAAATTCATGTAAAACAGCATGTTCTATATCATTGTTAAAAATATGTACACATGAAAAATAAATCTAAATGTTAATTCTAAATGTAAATGTTAAATCTAAATGTTTATTTCTAAATGTTATTTCTAAATGTTATTTCTAAATGTTATTTCTAAATGTTATTTCTAAATGTAAATATTAAATCTAAATCTCAATGTTAATGTAAATGTAAATGTTTAATCTAAATATTATTTATAAATGTTTGAATCTAAATGTAAATGTTAATTCTAAATATAGATGTTAAATCTAAATGTTAAATTGATCTCTTAATGTGAGTGTGTTGGCATCATTTTGTTGTTTTTCACATTCAGTATATTCTTCTTGTATTTTGTGGGTTTTTGTTGTCGTTTTGTGAATTGCAGGTAATATTCATTAACATTTTTAATTAAAATAAACATAAATCTCTATATTTTTAATGTTTTCATTGTTAATTTTCCTTTCTCTCTCTCAACTACCCCCTGTAGTGCCATTGCGTACCCCGAGGGGTACATGTACCCCCATTTGAGAAACACTGATATAGAGCATGCTTTTTTACATTAATTTGTCTCAAATGTGAGATAAATTAGCTAAATATTCAGAATATGTCAGCTATGAAACAGTGAGTTTTTACATTCAGCAGGAAAAAAGCTAAATGTTAAACTTGACCTTTGTGTGAAACTTAATGAAGATAAATCATGTTATTTTGGTGTTAGATGGAGGAGAAGTGAGTAAATGAGCAGTGGACAGTCTGTGACACCATGGGAAAAAAAACAAGGAAGTATTTCCACTTCCTCGTTCCTTCATGTTTGAAACCACATCACTTTAGGAAGTCCTGATTCATTAAGAAATAATCAATCAGACTCAGATATTGATCTGTTTTAAAAAATTCATCACTTTTGACTTATTTTTGACCCATATGTCAACTGCATCACATCAAAGCGTTCAGCAGATGCCTCTGAAGAAGACTGCCAGTTGACAGTTGAAACATGTCAGGAGATAAAAGTAAATTATATTTATATATTATTCAAAAATAAGATGAAAAGAACCTGCTGGAATTATTATGCGGAAGTCAAAGAAACATCAAAGCGTTCAGCAGACGCCTCTGAAGAAGACTGCCAGTTGACAGTCGAAACATGTCACGAGAGCAGGTAAATTTCCTGTAAAACATTTGTCTGAATAAATAAAAAGACAAAAATATTGCTGGAATTATCCTTGAGCCAGTGTCAAACCCAAGGTCCACGGGCCAAATCAGGTCTGCCTGGATGTCCAATTGGACCTGAAACTACAATTATTGTGGACAGAATCTATACCTAGTGTTAATTTTCACTAATTATTTTGAATGTAAGATATATATATATATATATATATATAAAAAAAACTCTTCCTCAACCTCTGCGGGCGGTCTCTCTTTTTTCCTCCAAGCTCAGGTCCTCTACCAGAGTTCTGGGGGCTTGAGGGTTCTTCAGTATCTTTGCTGTTCCTAGAACTGCACTTTTCTGGACCGAGATGTCTGATGTATTTCCTGGGATCTGCTGGAGCCACTCCTCCAGTTTGGGGGTCACTGCCCCGAGCCCCTGGTATTTCTCTAATATATATATATATATATATATATTTATATTATCTTACAGTTATTGGTGGAGAATTGCACCATAGTAGTAAACGTTAAAGGACGGTTGGGGTCCCTGAGGCTGAGGTATTGAGTGGAAAGTCCACCTATGTCTGTTATAGTTTTCACTAGACAAATTTGCATTGCTGCAATAATGCAAAAAATAATTACCAACTCATTCAGCTTTATGTGTTTATTATGTGTTTATTACCAATGAACTCACGTTTGTACACATTACCACAAGCTTAGACATATGCAGGCAGTACTCAGAGAGAATAAGTGCATTATGTTTAGTCATAATCAGTTATTTAAAGTCAGAGTTACAGTGTGCAGAGGAAGATTTGATCCAGGTTCCTCATGATGTCTGCTCAGAGCAGGATCTCATCACACTGAGTGAAGCCACACACAGAAGTCTGAGGGTAACAGTCCTAATGCTAAGCATTCCCACTAAACGTATATAATCATAGGAAAGATGAAGATTGTAGCAACATATACATTATGGCTGTAGCTGCAGGATTAAAGCTTTAACAAGAGTTTTCCTCAAAGTTCATGAGCAGCAGCTGTTACACACTAGCAGGACTAATCAAACACTAAGAATTACATAAGCAGCCAAATTTGTGTGAAAACCTTAAATTACATTAAAAGTAAGAGAGTTGGCATTTTACAAATGAGATATTATCATTGTCACTAAAAAGCAGAACAGTTTTATCTTTGAATGATGTAAATCAGTTAAGAGTTGCATTAAGTATGAAAAACAGTAAATTAAAAAAAACAAAAAATCAAATAAATAAATTTTGTCAGAGTGCATTAGACAGTGGGTAACATTTAGGTGATAAAATTGTGTATAGCAGTTTACAGTAAAAGTTTAAAACCTAATATTACATTAAAAGTATAGGTGTTTGCATCTCACAAATTAGATATCAGCATTTTCACTAAACAGTGGAACATTTTGACATTTGGTGTAAATAGGTTAGGGATTGGCAGAGTAGTATTAGGCCAAAATATGAACAAAGGATAAAAAAACAAAAATGGTCTTAAAAGTCATAAAGAACATCCACGGCCTGATTTCCTATCAAATGTTATCAGGGGGAGGGGCTTACCTTTTCCTACGTCCAGTCGGACTCTCGGCCTGGTCACTGGTTGATCAGGGAATCAGAGAAGAAAGTTTAGGTCCCGTTGCACCCCCGGTCTAACCTCTACTGTAGGTTAGAGGGTGGAGTTTAGGGGACGGTGACACTTTGAAGGAGATCAATTGGTTGTTTTTTAGGGGTAGTTTTCAGATTGGTTCGTGTGTAGAACAGAATGTGCTGTTGTGTGACTGAGGCTATTCCTCATAGAAAACTGAGCTTCTGATTAAGGTCCTGCAGCTCCAGACCACCACACCCTGCGTGCTGTTCCTAGAGTCGGAACCCAGGGGGGCCGTATACTCACTATCTGATTGACTAAGGCCTTAGTTATCACCGCTAGGTATCCAGCCTCAGTCAAGTCAATCAGACTGAAGAGTTGGTTGATCCTCTCAGGTTGGGGTGGTCTGGGTCTCTTCCAGCTCAGAGTGGTTCCTACAAAGTTTGCTTGGTTTTTTTTTTTTTTTTTTTAAATACTTTTTGTTGCCTAGACCTGGAAGATCATGGTAGTCTTGGCGGCTGCTGGTTGGTTCTTCCTGATGGTGGTTGGTTCTTCCTGGTAATGGTTGGTTCTTCCTGATCGTGGTTGGTTCTTCTTGGTGATGGTTAGTTCTGGCTTGTGGGAGGACCTCAATCTTCACTTGCAGTGCGTCCGTTGTCCTCTCGGTGGCTTTGTGTTTGGTGGTAGTCAATTCTGGTGCAGTCTTGTTCCCTCATGGTGTGGGAACATCTTTTCTTTCTTATTTTTGTTCCCTGGGCTCCAAAGAACTTTGAGTAGTTGATGTATTAAATATAATCTGTTTAGAGGTTGTTTTTATGTTCAAAGGTAGAATTTGAATTGTTTATTTTTTTTTTAATAAGCTCCCATCATGCTTTGCTGTTTTCAATTTTAATTTGGTGAGACAAATGTGTATTTTCAATGGTCAAAATTGTTGTATTTTTGTTTTGTAAATACACCTTATGTGATTTTTGTATGGTTGGTAAGTTAATATTTGACAGATTATTTGTTTGTTTGTTGTTGTTTCTGAACTCAGAAGTGATGTCCTTGTCTTTCCCTGTGGCGTCTGTTCCTCTTCTTTGTTGGTTTAGATCCCCTAATAAATGGTGAGTGTGTTTTATGTTTGGTCAATGTTGGTTAAATAACTGTAGATTTTTTTTGGATAGAGCTTTTATTTTATGATTGTTATTTTTTTTTATTTGGCAGTCTGTTAACTGGTCGTTTTTAGGTTGGGCTACTTCTTCTGTTTGGACGTCTGAGGGAGGTAGACTACATAGTGCATACTTAGTATACTTAGTGAAGTTTAGTGTGTTTGAATTCAAAATAAATCAAATAAAAATAAGCAAAGATGCTCTAGAATGAATCAAAAAATATTCGTAGTTTCTTGAAGGGATCTGGCGACCCTTTCCCAGTGTCTTGTGACCCCAAATGGGGTCCTGACCCCAAGGTTGAGAACACTTGCTTTACAGCATTCATCCCAGATAAACCTAACCATTAAACCCAGGGAGTGATAACAGACACAAAGTGACAGCTTTAGCATCGTGCTAGCATGATGCTAGCCTGTGATTTCCTGAAGATAACCAGATGGGTGATTACACACTTCCTCCATTACAGAGGACACAGCAGATAACAGCCGTGTTAATGTCTTTACATTTCCTTTCTTGTCCTTTATTGATCTGTGAATGAGTTCATTAAGTCTAATAACATGAAAGGAGCAGAGAAGCTAAACCACGCTGGTGTTTTCTGTTCTTTAGCGTGTGTGTGTGTGTGTGTGTGTGTGTGTGTGTGTGTGTGTGTGAAAAGGTCAAGCAGTGGGTGGTTCTGTTCCCGTTTCTGTCCGAGAATCAGCGGCAGAATAAGAGCAACACAGGACGACAATAACGACAACAACAATAGCAGAAGATAAACTTATCCTGAACTCAGTCCCAGTGTTTTTCTGACTAACGCGACTCATTTGATCAAATGTGGAACTAAAAAGTGTTGAGGTAAAGTGTGACTTGTTGATGTTGAACTTCCTCTCAGCGTCTGGTCAGCATTTCTGTATTTAATCTCTTTCTTGAACATCCGTCAAAAGGACTTTTAAGTCGTTTTATGTAAGACTCAACGATGCGTCTGCTGTACTATGAAGCAGGATATAAACACAAGGGGGCGGAGATTGCAGCGTCAGACCAATCACAAACAGAGAAACTGTGCAAACTCACAGTATACAATATGAAGAATTAAAATCCATAATTCAAACCAAAAACAACACTGTTGATGCAGAAAAAGCAGAAAGGAAGGAATGCAGGAATTGATGAGTGTTAATGCTTCAATTATTGAAATTATACAGTATAGCCTAAGTTACCATGGTGATTTAGCCTGATAAGACATTATCCAGCGTTGTAGTACAGGCCCCTAATGAATCTCTAGCAGAGCTATTATAACGAGTAAAATATCGGGAGGAGGAGCTACACACAGATGAATGTGATTGGTCAAAGCTGGATCTGATGGAGGAGCTGTTTGACAGGCAGGTGTTACTTGTCACAGCTTTACTCACAGATGGCTGTAGGTGGAGACATAGGAAAACATTCTTCTTCTTCTGGTCTTTCTCACAGACAGCCATCCGTGTGGTGTTTCTTATGTTCACATTTCTTTGTTTCTGAGGAGTTGTTTTTTTTAACCGTTTCTCTGTTTTTCAGCCACAAGATGCCTCCAAACGTCTCGTTCTCTCAGATACTGGAACCCTCCAGAGATGAGGTGGACATCGACGCCATCATGGACAACGTCAGCATCATCCTCTACACGCTCACCGTCGTCTTCGGCATCACCGGGAACTCCCTGGTGATCTACGTGGCCGGATTTAAACTAAAGGTGTTTCACACTCAAACTAAAATAAGAGTTAGAATACTTTAAATACTGTATGTGTCCATGTATAGATGTGTTCATCAAAGAGTACTGATATCTACTCATGTAGAACTACTGTTACTTGATTGAAATTGTACTCGAGTTCAAGTGAGTCATGCATAAAATACTGAAGTACAATTAAAAAGTAACTTAATTAAATAGTAGTCAAAGTAAAAGTTACTCGTTACTTTCACCCTCATGTAAACATTTCATGTATAAACTTAAAAAAAAAAAAGATGAAATCTTGCACATTTGGAACTTAATTAATTTTCCACAAAGGCATCTGTATAAAATAACATATGACAATAAATATTGTCATATTGTACAGTTTTTTTTTAACAAAACAAAATAACACTAATGAATTAAAATCAAATGTAAAACAAATTCCCAGGCTTTAGGTATAGATACATTTAAAACTGAGAAAATAACCTCCATTCAATAGTGTTTTGGTGTCGTACATTATCTTTAATCTGATTGGTCGATTATGATGTGATGCAATATGTTTAATCTGATTGGTCGATTATGATGTGATGCATTATGTTTAATCTGATTGGTCGATTATGATGCGATGCATTATCTTTAATCTGATTGGTCGATTATGATGTGATGCAATATGTTTAATCTGATTGGTCGATTATGATGTGATGCATTATGTTTAATCTGATTGGTCGATTATGATGTCATGCATTATGTTTAATCTGATTGGCTGATTATGATGTGATGCATTTGAAGGATGTCTGGTCATTTAATTTTTTTGTAGTTTCACAATGTCCGTTGATCATTTTAAAACAAAACAATAATAATTTACTCAGTAATGGTTGGGTGAAGAAATGTAACTAATTACTTCTTTTAAAACATACTTAAGTACAAGTAAAATGACTGATTTTGAATTATACTTAAAAAAGTACAAGTATCCATAAACCATATAAATGACCGTAACGTGAGTATTTGTAATCTATTACTTTCACCTCTGCTGTTCGATGTGAAATGAATGTTGTTCTTTCTTTCTTTCCGTCCTCAGCCAAAGGTCACCAACGTGTGGTTGGTGAACCTGGCCGTGGCCGACCTGATCTTCTGCTTCACTCGTGTTTTCTCGCTGACTAAGAAGCTGTTCTTCGACCATTGGCCGTTCGGCCTCTTCCTCTGCAAGTTCAACGGCTTCTTCAAGTACGCCAACATGTTCTGCTCCGTCTTCCTGCTGTCGGTGATCAGCCTGGACCGAGCGCTGTGCGTGTGGCGGCCCGTCTTCACCAAGCGTAGGCGCACGCTGCGGGCGGCGCGGGTGGTCGCTGCATGCGTTTGGGCCGTGTCCGTGGTCTTCAGCGTCCCCTACTTCCTCCACCGACAGGTTTACGTGGGAAAGAACAACATGAGTAAGTGTTCGGTGGATAAGAAGGAGGCGGCCGAGGGCATCAACAGCACCAAAGTGGCGCTCTACACCGTTCGCTTCCTGTGTGGCTTCCTCCTGCCCTTCATCGTCATCCTCACCTGTTACGTCCTCGCCGGACTCGGCATCCGGCGAACGCGCCTTTCCAGGAAGTCCCGCCCACTCCGCATCCTGGCGTCGCTGGTAGTGGCGTTCTTTTTGTGCTGGGCGCCGTACCACTGCCTCCTGCTGGTGAAGATGGTGCACAGCAAGAACGTTGTGGTGAAGATCTGGCACCCGGTGGCGAAGGGCGTGGCCTATTTTAACAGCTGCGTGAACCCGCTGCTCTACTTCTGCATGGGGCTGCAAGTCAGGGGGCGGGGCCGCCAGAGTCTGACCGCCGTGTACCGGCGAGCGCTGGCCGGCGACGGTGACGGGCCCACGCAGTCTAACGAGCGCTCTGTGGACGACAGCGGCTCTGTGGAAACTGGGCGGAGTCAGAGGACAGAGGGCGTGGCTAAAGTTTGATCACTGAACGTCATTCATAAAGATTTATCTCCATTTCTGTGTGTTTTGGTTTGAAAGCTTTAGTTTCACTGCACATTGTTTATAACAGTGGTTCTCTAACTTTTTTTAAAAAAAATCTAAAGTTCCCTCTTACCCCCCCCCCCCCGTCAAAATCTAAATGTTAAATATAAATTTAAATTCAAATGTTTAATGTTAAATTTAAATGTGATACGTGAAACTAAATATTTAGCTAATGTGCAAATTCACCAAATCAATTTAGCATTTATGCATTAAGATGTAGATTTAGATTTAGCATTTAGATTTAATATTTAAAATATAAATTTAACATTGACAATATATTTATTTCTAAATATTTGTTGTTATATTTGTTGCTAAATGTTACAAAAAATTCACTGCTGCTTTTAGCATGCACAACTTTAGAATTGGCGCACCGTGTGTGTGTGTGTGTGTGTGTGTGTGTGTGTGTGTGTGTGTGTGTGTGTTTTATGATATTTGATGCTTAGTAACCGTCCTGTCTCAGTGAGTCGTACGGTTGAGTTTTTTCCCGCACTGTTCACAGCTGTTGGGTGTTTGTTCTGCTGATTAGTTTCTCCTATTTATGACTGTTGTTTGTCACTGTAAATGCTGCTGAAAATAAAAGGTTCTTAAAGTCAGAGGAAACCAAACTAACCATGAACTGAACTTTTCCTTTAAATGTATTTAATAATTTATTATTGATCACATATGAAGTTAATCATTTGGTTCTTTTCCTTTTAAAAAATTAAATACATTAAAAACAAAAAAAGGTATTTTAATTAATAATATATATTCAGTGAACATTTGTTGGATCAACCAAACTTAAATGCACTGATTATTAGTGAATCACTGGGATTGTATTTACATTAATGCTTATCAGGCTTTTAATTAAGATGATTAAAATCTCATTCAATGATTTTGTTGGATTCTTCAATGTTTATTTGTTTTGTGCAACTCAAGGAGCTCAAAAATGTTTTGTAGCAAATAAATCTCTTGGTTATGGAAAAAAATTAAGAAATATTAAAATTGCTAAATTTATGATTTATGGCTTAATGCAGTGGTTCGCAACCTTTTCAGCCGGCAACAGCCAAAATAAAGATATATTATAGACATAGACACACAGATAGACACAGATAGACACAGATATAGACATAGACACACACAGATAGACACAGATAGACTCAGATAGACACAGATATAGACATAGACACACACAGATAGACACAGATAGACTCAGATAGACACAGATATAGACATAGACACACACAGATAGACACAGATAGACTCAGATAGATACAGATAGACTCAGATAGACACAGATAGACTCAGATAGACACAGATATAGACATAGACACACACAGATAGACATAGATAGACTCAGATAGACACAGATATAGACATAGACACACACAGATAGACACAGATAGACTCAGATAGACACAGATATAGACATAGACACACACAGATAGACACAGATAGACTCAGATAGACACAGATATAGACATAGACACACACAGATAGACACAGATAGACTCAGATAGATACAGATAGACTCAGATAGACACAGATATAGACATAGACACACACAGATAGACATAGATAGACTCAGATAGACACAGATATAGACATAGACACACACAGATAGACATAGATAGACTCAGATAAACATAGATACAGAACACAAAGACATGGAGAAACATAGACATCTTCTTCCAGCCACCTGTGCGAGGCCTTAATCTATTAAACTTTGCTAATGAATAAACCCCAGTGATATTACACTAGTCTTGTTGTTTCTCCTCAGAGCTGTTCAGTTAAAAGATCAGGAAATAATGTAGAGGCAAAGCTTACACAGCAGAACACAGTATTAATGTTGGCCTGAGGTCATATCTGCTTTATAATGACATGTTGTCAGGAACAGACACGCTGCAAAACTCGCTCTCAATCAACATTTACAATATTACGCTTCACTTAAGCGTTGTGTTATATAATCTACCCACTTGTGCTTTATTAGTTTTGTTCTGTTCTAGGTGACAAACACTGTGGTTACAGAACGTGCACTGATAGTTTGGTCTTTATGAAGTCGTTCATTAAGCAAAGACTGCGTTAGCTGCAAGAAACACGTCCCGGTTCCTTTTTTTTCTCCAAAACTCAACAACAGATTAGATTTTTCTCTCAGTCTGTGAAGATAAAAATAAGAGTCTGGACTTGTTTTCAATGGGTTCAAAACCTTAGCTTTAGAAAAACAAGAGGACGACACACGACTAATGCTTTTAACACGTACTGCTTTTGTGTGTTCAACATCATGGACTGCTCCAGAAGCCCCTCCCCCTCGTAGAAGCTCCTGATGAACAGGTCCTGATACAGACCGTGGACAGCACCAGTCTGAGCCACCAGGACACGCAGACCCTGGAAACAGACATTAGGTTCTTGGTCTTTTCAGCTACTTTAAGGTAGAAATACACTGTGATTTTTTCAATCGTTGTTCTCAGCTCTAGCTCAAATTGTGCGACTGTAAGAGTCTGAATGTGCGCAACTCACGAATCATGTTCTCACACTATACGGACCGACACGACACGTCAGGGTCTTGTTTCCGGAAACGCTGTTCTATGGCGGTTCTACTGTGTTCTACAGAGGTTCTATGGTGTTCTACAGCGATTCTACAATGTTCTACAGCGATTCTATAATGTGTTCTACAGAGGTTCTACTGTGTTCTACAGAGGTTCTATGGTGTTCTACAGCAGTCCTACAATGTTCTACAGCAGTCCTACTGTGTACTACAGAGGTTCTACTGTGTTCTACAGAGGTTCTATGGTGTTCTACAGCAGTCCTACAATGTTCTACAGCAGTCCTACTGTGTACTACAGAGGTTCTACTGTGTTCTACAGAGGTTCTAGCAAAAAAACACACACACAAACAAAGAACAGATTAGTGAGCATGTGTAAGAATTATGTGCATTAAGGGCATAAGAAAAAAAATGGATTTGGCAATATATCGCAATATTTCACCACGCGATTATTATTATCGATCCAAATAAATGTCCAGATCGGGTTTTATTTAATCATGTTTTTTAAAAAAAACAACATTTAATTGTGCTAACATCTGCACACAAACACCTGGTCACTATGTGTCAGAACATTCTCTTTGTTTTTAAAGTCTGGTCATTATTTATTGTTAAAATTATCTACAAACTGCCTAATATGACCAAAAACCATCTTTGTAATGTAGTTCTTTAGTGTAGATATCAGTTTATCTGAAGGGAAAGATGATATTTATTAGGAAGGATGTGATACATTATGCATGGGCTTCTATAAAGTTTGTGCCTCAATAAGGAAATAAAGATTAAAACGAGTGACACACATTTTATTGTTTTTGCAGGAAAATATGACAAGTTCCATTTTCTTCTGTTTACACAATAAAACCTGTCTGTACTTTACTGTAAGAATAATAATTATTTTAACTATGGCGCTTTTATTTTTCCCTTTAAATGCCCTTTAGACGTGCACGTGTCAGGAATGTTTAACCACAGTGGAAAGATTAACGTAGTTATGATTCAATAACAGGCTCATTAGTAGGAAACGTTGTTTGAGCTGAAAGTGAAGCAGGGTTTGGTTCAGAAGAGTTACAGTGAGTCAAATACAGTAAATAGTCTGATTATTACACGCTGTGCTTTGTTTAGCTTGACTTCATTAAATGTGATTCTAATCTTAGTGATTATAAAACAATCATCATCATGTGTCAGTGAGTAGAAAGTAGAAAGAATGGACACGAGAATTAGGTTTAGGAGGTTTTTTGTGGTTTCAACATTTTAAAAGGATCTTCTACTGTTTTTACAAATGTGATTTAAAACCTTTAAAATGTCCTTATTAGTATAAGCATTATTATTATACATCATATTTGTTTAATTTCCTTCTAAAAATGGGACTTCTTTACAGTTTAGTCTGTGTTTTTTCATCTTGAAATCATGTGATTGATGATGTCACATGACCCCACTGCCTGTAAACATTCTATTGTTTTTTATTGGAGTGAAATATTCAGCCTGATTTTTACATCATTTAGTGGCTTTTGTGGAAAATGCAACAAAAAAAAAACTCAAAAAGACTGGAAAAAAACAACAAAAATGTGAAAGGACTATTGGTTTAGTAATTTAATGTTTAATGTTGTATTTCTTATATATATTTTATATTTTCACAATCCAGCAGTTTGGTCAAAACCTGTTTGTGTTTAAGCTTTATAAATACATTAGAAGTAGAAATAAAGTGTGTGACACAACAATTTACTGAATCATTTTTCCTGGAGGCAAATATCTCTGGAGTCAGATTGAACCCATGGTAGAACGTGTTTGTAATGTTTGAGAAGAATAGTGAAGGTTAAAGATGTTCTTTTTATTTGTTTTGTTTTGTTTTTGTGAGTGTGTAGTTATTTTGTGTACTATTGTTGTAAATGTGTGTCGTGTCCTTGATATTTAGGTTTTTTTTAAGTCATTTTTTTTTAGTTTCTATCTTTTTTTTACAGTATATTTCTATTTTGTGTTTACAAGGAAACATCAAGATTAAACTTGGTTCAGTGACAATGATTTACTGTATCTAAAACCATAATTTCCTTATTTAGCGTTCAGTAATTGATTCTGTGTCATGTGTCAACATCTTCCTGATTGTAGTATTATAATCATTAACAAAGACTAATAATAAGGGTCAGGTTATAATAACAGGTTGGTTATTTCTGTTACAGAGCAAACATGACTAAAAACATACAAATGCCTGTTCAATGATGTGAATGTACGGGAATATTTTTGACCACCTGGGAATGAGAAATATGATGATTATATTGATTTCACCGCACATCATCATCACATTAATGCAGTGTATCATTAGAAATAATGATCAGCATTAGTCAGACTTTTCAGATTTAGACATTTGTGAGAAAACAGACACTTGATCATAAATATGAAGTTAAAGGACATTTTGATTAAAGTAAAAAAAAGTCTATAAATTCTTATTTTTAAGTCGATTATATAATTTTTGTGTATAGTGTTTTTTAGTCCCATTAAAGATGAAAAATGTATATATTATACACACAATTAAAAATCCCTACTTTAATCACCTAAAAACCACATTCAACTATTTTGGTTCTCGACATTTTCAGCCCTTCAAAATAAAGGTCCCAGAGAGCAGGGACCCCCACTGTAGCTGAAGGTGGTTGAACACAGACATGAACATTGAAGAACAGTCATGTGGAGACAGGACCATCTATGAGGGGGAATAAAGGGGAGATTTTTGGGGTCCATCCATAAAGTCAGTAAAATGATGGTCCATTGTTCTATGAATCTGTGATAACCACATTTATTTATTCATCTGAATAATATCCACTGTTATCCAGGAACGTTTATTATTATTATTATAGTCATCTTAAAGATGGAAATCCTGGTTTTAATCACTAATAAAATGGTTCAAAGTGACCAAAAATGGTGGAAAAGGAGGTGAAATGTGATTTTAAAAACCACAGAAATTAGTTAAAAGTGGATAAAAACAGACAGAAATAGTTTAAACTGGCTAATAAAAGGCATGACAAATCATGACAAATGTGGTTAAATTGTCAAAAATGTGCAGAAATTATGGTGAAAAGAGGTTGAAAGTGACAATAATGCGTCAACATATGTGACATTAGGTGGAAATGGTTTATAAGTGGAAACAATGTGTAGAAAAAACATTGAAATGTGACGTAGAAGTGTCAGAAATAGGAATAATGTATCAAAAATGTATTAAAAGGAGCAAAAATATGGCAAGAAAAAGTGATGAAAATATGACAAATTTGGTGTAGTTGCAGAAAAAACGAGCTAAAATAGGCTCAAATTGTTCAGAAAAATATTCTTTAGTTTCTTGAAGGCATCTGGTGACCCCTCCCAAGGTTGAGAACCCCTGATCTAACCAACAGTTTAAAATGGTGAAAACTCACTGATGGATGTTTTTTTTATCCATAAACAGACAAAGAAAAAGCAGAAAGATGAACTTTCTGTAGTTTACCGTGGGAGTCGTCCTTCTGCTGCTCACTGTGCACACCTGACAGCGCTCAGCTAGAGGACAGCCAATCAGAGACTGGAGGGGCGGAGCTCTGGTCTCACCTGCTCCCTGTGTTCCTAATTATATGTGCGATCAGCTTCTTATAGACGCGTCTGACTGCATATGTCTATTGTCTGTTGGAATTACAAAGATTAGTGAGAAACGTGCAGTTTAATATTACATGAAGACAGTAAAACAAGATAAAAAGGTTTCAGAGAGGCTTTAATTACACATTTAAATAAACAAAGCCTTTTACACAAACATAAATCATCATTAGCACATTCTTCACATCGTGTACAAAACAGCTTTACATTTTACAGCATTTTATAAATACAGCGTCACCAGCTTCTCCTTCTGAACAAACCAGCGTCTCCATCGCTTCGGCTTTATTTATCTTTTCATCTATTTATTATTTATTTACATTTTGCACAAAGTTGCATTATTGACGAGCGTGTCAGGCTTTTCAAACAGGACAGAGTCGCCAACGCCTCGCCTCAGCTTCTCTACGTCGTAGTGATTTACAGCGATAGAGGAATGTGTGGCTTCTTCTTCTGCACGTAGAGAACCAGAGAAGAAGAACATAGAGACACGCCCACAGACAGATACCGAACACTAGCCTGAGCTGAACATATCTGAGCCATTTTAACAAGAAACCAGGAGAAAATAGAGACATTATGAGAAGAAACCCAAAGGTACTGGCAGATGAAAACAGGCCCAATGTCATCTAGGGCAGGGATTCTCAACCTTGGGGTCAGGATCTCATTTGGGGTCACCAGATGCCTTCAACAATCTATTTTTTGAACAATTTAAGCCCATTTTTTGCCTATTTTTAACCTTTTTTTTTTTTACAACTAACCAAAACTTGTCATATTTTAACCTATTTTTTATCACTTTTTCTTTTTAATGTATTTTTGCTACATTACTCCCATTTCTGACACTTATCCATCATATTTCAATGTAAACCACTTATAAACCACTTTTTCCACTTAATGTCGCAGTTTGACCCATTATTGTGACTTTTAACCTCTTTTTACCAGATTTCATAATTGTTTTTGCCAATTTAACCACATTCACCATTTGTCGTGCCCATAATTAACACTTTAACCCTTTTTTTCACCACTTTTTCTGTCTGTTTTTATCCACTCTAATCTGCAACTTTTAACCAATTTCTGTGTTTTTTTTAAATCCCATTTCACCATCAACATTTTTGGTCACATTGAACCCATTTTATTTGTGATTAAAACCAGGATTTCCATCTTTAAGATGACTATAATAATAGTAAACATTTTGGATATTATTCAGATGAATAAATAAATGTGGTTATCACAGATTCATAGAACAATGGACCATCATTTGCTGACTTTATGGTCTCTGGAACCTTTATTTTGGGGGTCTCAGGCTGAATACGTTGAGAACCACTGCTCTAGGGGAACCTCACAGACACAACAATCATAGAAAATGAAAGATGTTTAATATTATTGGCAGTTTGTTGGAGATATGTTGAGTTCTTAAATAGATGATGATGCGTCTCCGGTGACGTCGGTCACGTTCAGCTCCTCGTCGCTTTCCTCAAATTCAGACCAAGAGTCGGTCGAGCTGACGCTTGTTTCTGAGCTCACCTGGGAGTGAGATGTGATCAGAGGTACAGTCAGTGTGTGCTACAGCCTGGGGTGTGTACAGGGTGGGGGGCACTGGCCTTCAGACTGTTAGATACTATTAAATAGGAAATATCTGATCACCAATGAAAGAACATCTAAAAGATCTGTGCAGTCAAGCCTCAGATCTTTGTTATAATATGAATAAATACAGATGGACGTTTGTTTATATTAACAGGTCTGTAGAAAATTAATTAAAGACTTGTTGGAAGAAAAAAAGTGCTGAGAATTAAAGTTCACACTTTGGGAACCACAGACATATTGATCTGAGGGTCACATGATCAACATTCATGTCAGCATTTAAAAGAATGAGCATTTGTTTTCTATATTTCTGTGTGAGTTTGTTATTTATAAAGACATTTTTGAGTTTTTGGAGGAAATCGGTGTATTTTTTATTTTTTGTAATTTTGCTTCTTTTTTTAATCATTGAGGGTATTCTTGTTGCCATTTTGTACTATGTTCTGTTATTTTGGATGATTTTGGGTATTTTTCTTCTAATTTTGAAAAATGTTCCGTAATTCTCTATATTTTTAGAGTAATTTTGTGTATTTTTGTTGCCATTTTGTAATTTTTTATGTATATTTATATGGGGTTTTGTGGACAATTTTGCATTTTTTGTTGTAATTTTGTATATTTTCCTCTAATTCTGTATGTTTTTTGGATGTTTTTGTTTACTTTTGTTATCTAGTAAATGTTTCCCTATTATTGTATTTTTTGGAATACTTTGGTGTATTTTTGTTGTCATTTTCTATATTTTTATGTTATGTTAAACAGGTGCAGAGATGTTTACCTGTCGACCTGCTTGGTATGAGTTTTGTTTTTCCTGCAGCTGCTGCTCTTTGGGTTCCGTATCCAAATAGGCCACGTAATGGATGAGAGTCCCTATTCTGAACAAACACAAAGATACAAAGTAAGGAAAGTCTGAACCCTGTGCAGATGTGACTCAGACACGACGTGATCAGTACCTGTGGTATAACATGGCCAAGAACTGGATAATAACCGTGATGGCAAACCCTACGATGAACATGAAGGCGATGGGGTCCATGGTGAAGAACTTTCCCGTGGGCTCCAGAAAGACGGTGTAGATGGGGATAGAGATGGACAGAACCTCTTCAAACAATTGGAGGGTGAAGGCCGCGACCAACCACATGGCATTGAGGATGAAGAAGACAAACGTGACCTGTGTTTTTAGAAGGAAACGAAGTGAATTTAAAGCCACGTCTCACATTTCTTCTTTTTTCACAGAGCACACACACACACACCACACTAACCTTGTTTTTCAGTTCTCTGAGTTCTTGTTTGATCTTTGCCTGATACTCCTTGTCATTGGGCAGAGGTTTGAGGTACTTCTCCATAAAGTCTCTCCAAAACTGCTCCTCCTCCTGCCAAGTGCCATAAGAATTGTGGTAAATTATACGTCTACAGAGGTCCTACAGTGTTCTACAGAGGTCCTACAGTGTTCTACAGTGGTCCTACAGTGTTCTACAGAGGTCCTACAGTGTTCTACAGAGGTCCTACAGTGTTCTACAGAGGTCCTAAGGTGTTCTACAGAGGTCCTAAGGTGTTCTACAGAGGTCCTACAGTGTTCTACAGAGGTCCTACAGTGTTCTACAGAGGTCCTACAGTGTTCTACAGAGGTCCTGCAGTGTTCTACAGAGGTCCTGCAGTGTTCTACAGAGGTCCTGCAGTGTTCTACAGAGGTCCTACAGTGTTCTACAGAGGTCCTGCAGTGTTCTACAGAGGTCCTACAGTGTTCTACAGAGGTCCTACAGTGTTCTACAGAGGTCCTACAGTGTTCTACAGTGGTCCTACAGTGTTCTACAGAGGTCCTAAGGTGTTCTACAGAGGTCCTAAGGTGTTCTACAGAGGTCCTAAGGTGTTCTACAGAGGTGCCATAAGAATTGTGGTAAATTATATGTCTACAGAAGTCCTACAGTGTTCTACAGAGGTCCTACAGTGTTCTACAGTGGTCCTACAGTGTTCTACAGAGGTCCTACAGTGTTCTACAGAGGTCCTACAGTGTTCTACAGAGGTCCTACGGTGTTCTACGGCGGTCTTACGGTGTTCTACAGCCATCATTCTCACAGTCTTGCTTTTTGCTCACGTTTGTGTCACTAAACCATGCCAAGAGCTAAATAAGAAGAACCCTCAGATGATGCCAAAGGACAGATGCAACACAATGTCATTATTGTCTGATAGTGAGGAAGTCGTGATGTGTAATTGAACGTTTCAATGTGACTTTTGTTCAGATAAAAGCTTGGATCCAAACACAAACACACACACCTGGTCGACTGAATCCTCCAGCAATCTCATTTCAGTGGAAGACTCTTGGATTTTGGTGACCCAACCTGTAAAAAAGTAGCTAATGGTCAAATAACGTCACAGAGGTGGAATGTGTTTGATTTTATTAACACTGAATCTCACTTACATTGAACAGGATGGTCAAAAACAGGTCTGAAAAATACGACAAACAGATTAGCATGATGCTAGTAACCATCTAAGCTTCGGGGTTTTATTGAAGCACTTACGACTGTTGTGCGTCGGGGTCGGATACGTTGTCCTCCACGATGGTGTTTTGGGGTTGAAGTTCAGGATCCTCAGGCTCTGGAACGCTGTGTTGGCCACTTCTCAGTGGACGACTTTGAGTTTGTTGGCCAGACTTCCCACAACATTTGAACCACGAGGCAAAGCGCTGAAAAGATCTTCGAGCTGCGAAAGAAATCACGGCAAAAATATGGCAAGAAAAAGTGATGAAAATAGGTTGAAATATGGCAAGTTTGATGTAGTTGCAGAAAAAGGTAAATACGCAAAAATGGGCTCAAATTGTTCAAAGAATATTCTTAGTTCCTTGAAGGCATCTGGTGACGCCCTCCCAGTGTCTTGCGACCCCAAAATGGGAGGTAAAAACATTTTTGCAATATTTGACTGTGTCCATGATATGAAACGCAGAAGTGTTTTAACTTCTCCCTCCTGTCTCCAACCAGGTGTGCCCAAACATCCTGATTACCTCCCTCAACTATTACAGGTTGGCATTATTGACCCCGCCCTGTCCTGTTTGTGTGCTATGTTATTACAGAGACAATGAATATTGGACACGCCCACCACCGAGACAGTCGTAGAGTGGTTTCTGTACGAGCATCGGTCAAAGAAAACGTACCTTTCTCCGCTCCGGTTAGCTTGACCTTTGCTTCCTGTTTGATAACACTGGTTTCCCTGGTGCCCCATGAGATGTTGTCCAGGTTGACCATGGAGTAGATGATGAGCACCAGATAAGCACTGGGGACGCAGAGGATGTAGACAAAGCTGTAGAAGATCAGCGTAAACTCCTGTGGGTGCATGATGGCAGTGATGATGTAAATGCAGGCCATGACGATGATGAACATGCTGCTGGGGGTCAGGATCGTTTCTTCTATGATCATTGACCCTAAGGGAAGACGAAGGAGATTTAGGGTCAACGCAGCTTTAAAGCAGTATCATGAAGAAGGTGGAGTGAACTGACCAATGATGGAAATGATCACGACCAGCATCAGGAAAGCGTACATGACACTCAGCAGTGCTGCGATGGTCAGCTGAATCTTTTCTTTGATCTTGTAACAAAGGCCTAAATATATGGCTGGAGGGATTATGGCGATGACCAAAGCAGCAGCAGAATGGATCCTCAGGACGAAGGCCAAACCGCCTGGAAGACAGAAGAACAACTTTTATTACAGCAGGATGTCTGATCTGAGGGTCACATGATCAACATTTATGTCAACATTTAGAATAATGACCAATCGGAGCTAAGTTTTTGGGTACTTTTTTGTCTTTTTGTTGTCATTTGTGGATTTCTCTGTAATTTTATGTTTTTTTGTTGTCATTTTGTGTTTTTTTTTTCATTTAATTTGTTCATTTTGTATATTTCTTTCATTTCTGTAATTTTGATGTTGCTTTGTGTATTTTTCTTGTCCTTTTGAGTATATTTTGGTAGCTGCACAATTTAGACCAAGAACTACCTCTGAATTACGACTGTAAATAAAGTTGAATTGAATTGAATTGTGTGACCAAGATGATACAACAGATGGAGAACTTCATATGTTGAGTGTCTGTTTCCTTTTTCATGAAGTATATACTAAGTATTATCATTAACGATGCTCCAATCAAGTAGAAACTGATCGATATCTGCCAGCATCCTTTGAAACAGATCAATCAGAATGGTCACACATGCAGACCACTCCTAACTCTAAAGCATCATGTGATCAGTGATGTCTTAATCATTCTGTGTACACGTCCACAATACAAAAGCCACCGACTTGCAATCATGAGGCAGATGGTGGCCGGAGAGAGGACGATGGTGCACATGATGAACATCTGGTAGAACAGGTACAGCTTGGATACGGAGGTGTTCTTCTTGGACGTGGTTGTGGTCGATCCAAGCAGATCCGAAATATTGGCAAGAGTTGACGGACCCCAGCGGCGGCGCTGGAAATATCAAAAACAAAGCAAAAGAAAGGCGTGAAAATATGATATTAGATCAATAGTGTCATAACAGCATGAATGGGTTTAAAAGTAGAGCGGATGCAGAGGAACTCTATTACTTTGTTTACCTTAAAGCAGTGTTTCTCAAATGGGGGTACGCGATCACACTACAGGGGGTACTTGAGACCAGGTGGGAGATGAACAAATAAAAGCATAAAAACAATATAGGGATTTTAAAATGTGTATTTTTGGTTAAGAATTAATCTATTTAGGAGAAAATAAAGTGTTTCCTTCCAACTTTTTTACAAAGTTGAATTCTTTAAAATTAAATGTTTGCTAACACTCATTAATTCCATCATTATGTTCTATTGTTGTTTTTTTTTTATAGTATTCTCAGCAAAATACTGGGGCTACTTGAGCCACAGTTTGAGAACCACTGCCTTAAAGTATTATGAAAAAATAACTTTACAATAGTTTTGCTACAGTGATATACTGTACATTCCTTTATCCTCATTCAGAGGGACACAGTTGAAAAAGTTCTGTTTCCTCCCTCCCTCGTTATTCCACATTTTGTAAAAAATAAATCTGCTCCAAACAGGACAGTTGGATTTTTCTCACATTGTGACGTCACACGGCGGAAACTCCTCCTGACAATCCTGGCACCTCCTACACTATAAGAATGTGAGCTCCTCCCTCTCAATCTACCTTACAGGTAAAACAAACACTGCGGTTTAATATAGAATATACTTGACATTTTATTGTCATATATCTAAAGCTACATACATGAAATGTGTTCTCTGCATTTAACCCCTCCCTGAGGAGCAGTGGGCAGCCACGGTGCAGCGCCCAGGGAGCAGTTCCATTTTTAGTAGCCGTTATATCACGTTGTATCGCCTTTGACTTGATCTGACGTGTTTGTGACACAATGCGATGCAGCGGTTGGACAAAACAATTGATTATCATCTTAAATGGACTATTCCTGTAGTTAGAAGAGATGTGGAGGAGAAGAAAGTGACTCAGCAGCTTAACACTTCGGTGAGTGTTTGAAACAGCTGACTGACTCCGCTGCTGCTGCTGTGATAAACACAGACCCTAAAGCAGCGCTGAGACGGACTCACAATCACAATAGCCTCTTAAATAACCATGTGTTTTACTTTAATGGGCAGCCTTTTGGCTAAAAACAATAGCAACAGTGTGTGGATAGCAAAAGAAAACCGCTTTGATGATCACTGATCACCCTCTGCGAGAGCGAGGCATGAAGTCAGCGTTTATAGACACGCCCACTCACGCTTCTATAAACAGCCTGTCATTAAAGTGACTTTTCAGAGGCTAAAACTCCAGAAAACAGGCAGTTTGGGAAAATAAACCTCAAATACTATGTTGTTGGGGTTATTAGAACAAATGTTGTTGGGTGAAAATAGCAGAATACTGGACTGTTAAAGAATTTGTCCGATAAGACAAGGTAAGAGTGTTTTTCTGGAGGCCAACACATTCACATACAGCTACTTTTTAAAGTCCTTAGACCAACTCACTTGGTTGTAAAGTTCTTTAAAGTCCTCTGGTGCGTTGGTGTAAGCGTCCGACGCTGCGTTGTACTCCACCCTCCAGCCCTGCTGTAGCAGCAGCGTGCACAGCCAACGGTCTTCACCTGCATGCACCAAAAGTACAACAGTGCGGTGAACGTTCTGCTCTGAGTAAGATAGAAAACAGTAGGTGTTACCTTGGTCATGTTGGATGTAGTGGCTCGCCTGGATGGACCTACTGGCATACGTCTTCATAACGTTATTATCCATTAACGCCTTGGCTCGGAACAGACTGAAGCATCCGGGGCTGCACAGCACGCTACCAAACACGTGCTCCGCCGTCTTCTGCAGCCAGTGACTGACTGCATACTCAAACTTCTGAAACCACACAGCTGGACCTGAACGTAGAGGAATCACAGCTCTTATTAAAACGACCACGCCCACTCTGGGTTGGCTGTTCTAACAGTGCAAACGGTTGTGGTGCACACCTGCTCCAGTAGGGTGAATTCGTGCACATGCAGCCCCTACTTTAGGATACATCCTCAGACGATCAATGAGCATCATTACAGAAGAAGGCTGGAAGTCCGTGTCCCCATCCAAAGCCAGGATGTAGGTGTTGTTTATCTCTTTCTGCAGAAACAGTTGCACAGAGCTGTGTTTTAGCAGTGATACACACACATACAGCAACTCCCAATCAACATAAACACTGTCCTTTGGTCACCTCTACTTCTGCTTTCAGCTCCTTCTCTATGTCGCCATCCTTCCAGCGATTGTAATATTTGGACATCAGTTTCCAGCCCAGCAGGTAGTAAAGATACATGATCTGCAGGAGATTCAACACATCTTATTGGTCAAAGTGTCACTAGCCACTGTGATCATGACATTTCCACCGCTTTTACCTGTGACCATCTCTTCTTGTGCCGAATGAGCGTTTTATCCTTGAAGTGAATCACGATGTTGTTTCCTTCAGGCATGGTGACAATCAGACGACCTCCGTACGGCGTTCTGATGACTTTCTGATCGGGGATGTGGTGACGCTCCCGGAAAAGCTTATCTTCAGTGCTCAGGAAAATGCTGACAAGATGGTAGAGAGGGAGTGTTCAGTGATTCTTCAAGCACATTACAGGCTGAACAACGCCCTGAAAACTGAAAGGGTCACTCCTTACTTGTAGACTTCTGTAATACTTTGCACGAGCATTTTTCCGTATTCGTTAAGATGACGCTCCCGCCCCCCATCTACATCTTGGAATGCATCATCAAAGTAAATATGCACTTCAAAGGTGAAGTCATTGACTTTGGGATTGTTCTTGGGTCGATACCGGTCGAGCCTGTGAAGACACAAAGAGATGGTCCATCAGGTGAGGAAAAGCTCTGAGAAATACTGCTGTGGAACTCCATAAGATGAGATGCAGTAACTGACCTGAAAACTGATATTACGATGTTCATCATCTCATCGTAGGTCTCATGCCACATTGTTGCACAAAGATATATGTTCAACATTTCCACTGGCCTCCATCTGCAGGTGACAAGAGAAAGAAAGCACATGGTGTAATTAACAGAAATAAAATCTCTAATTTCAACAAAAGTTTCCATTCAAACCTAAAAGAGACACCAAGGATTGATCAAAAGACCAGGGAACATCAGCTCTGCACAATCGCTTACTTTTTAGTTTGTTCTTTGTTCTGGATATCAAAGCGGGTGTTGAGGAGCAGCGACTGCTCGACAAACGCGCCCTCGTAAAGTCGTCTGATGAACAGGTCTTGTGTCCTCTGAATTCGGTACACGCTGAGGTAAAAGATGTGGATGGTGACGAGCACAAAGCCCAGCCACCAGGACACGGCCGTCCCTGAGGAAAGAAGATCAAGGGTGAAACTTGTTCATCCCAAAGACATCCTCAATCGTACACTTTAAAATGTAAACTTTATCCTGGCATGTTGTGTACGCTTTAGCTAGCTATTTTAAATCACTTCAAATCTAATCTAAGGTGCGTTAAGCAGCTCAGAAACACACGTTTACAATAGTAAACTAAAGCGCTGTGATTAACCACGCGTTTCTCACCCGTTAGCAGGCCGATGTCTATCATGGCTGACATGTCCAGGTAACACAGAGTGTGTGTGACGTCTAGAACCAGTTCTGGAAACATGTTTCCAGTCAGAGTTCGGTTTCTCCCGTCCACCACTGTTGCGCAGTACCCTGTGAAGTTAGCGCTCGCTGTGCCGTTCAGGCCTAGTTTGTAGTCTTCATAATAAACGATGACAGGAACAATGAGCAGAACCATGACAGCCAGAGAGGCGAGGTACAGCGGCACAATAAAGCACCGCCGCAGAGCGTGCATCTTACACGCAGCTAAAGAAAACCAGTGGCAGAGTGCGGAGGAGACGAGCTGGACCCCGATGATGATGGCTATGATCCTGGTTTCGCGGCCCGGGATGGATCTGACGATGTCCCAGTCCATCTGTGAGAGCGGGACGTAGGCGCCGAGCACACTGGCAGTCACTGCGATCCTCAGAAGGCTGGAGATGATGTGGAGAATGTTCTGGCAATTTTTCATGTCCTCGCAAATATTCTTGAGAAGCTGATTGCGGCTTGTCTTAGCGATCAGCCTGAAGTAGTTCTCCCACCAGTTAAAGGACACTAATAAGGAGCTTCCTATTGCCAGGCCCACCCATATGATCATTTGGGTATTGGTGGGATCTTTCATGATGTAGAGGACACCAAAGAGGATGAAACCGAGTAAAAGGAAGATAAAGGCGCAGAGGGAGGGCAGCAGGAATTGATTTCTCTCTTTGGCGGAGCACTGAGCAATTACTTGGAGGAGGGCCGATAAAATTCCAACACCGTTGAAAATGGTCACATTGGTGACAATATCAAAGTGTGGCATTGCTACAATAACGAGAACGGCTGACCCTGCAGATACGATAATCTCAAAGAACAAAATCTAAAAAGGAAGCAAAAACATTCAAAGTCAAACACATGTCACTCAGATGAGGCTAGGAGTCAGAGAGAAACAAAGGGTTCCGTTCTCATACCACAGCCATGGTGTCTTTCCGTGGCAGCTTCGATGTCTTGTAACAGGCCTTCCATATGCTCTTCAGGAATAGTAGAACACTGGAGGTGATGAGAGCGCAGCCGATACAAAGCAGGGCCACAGGTTTCTGCTCTTCAGAGAGGATGAGTGTGCCTTCGTTAGCCAAGGTTATTAAGAGGAGGAAGGATGTCTGCACAGAGGGAAACCACACAGCTGCTTCAACAACATACACAGTTTATCATTGCTAATAACAATCTTTCCATTCATTCCCATTGTACTCCAATCCAACAACCAATGCCTCCCTCGCCCCCTGCGCCCCCTCTACATATTTGTTGGATTAAGAGCCAATCCTGTGTCTTTCCTGGTGTAAAAAGAGATTTGCATTGAAAGCAGAAAAAGTGTGTTTAAGCTGTGATTAAAATAAGACGTCAGCTTTGATCACCAAGGATCAAAGTTAATAGTTATTCTGACGCACATAAATCACTACATTTTTGTGCTGACGAGTTTCTATTGTGCTTGAGAAGAAAACACGTCTTGTATAATTTACTGCTGTTTTATTGTTTCCTTTTGCGCTGGAGGGGACTTATTGTGCAGTATCAGAGCGTTGCCAATGTTCAGAGCAGAAAAAGGAGCACACCTTGCTGCAGAGCGCCAAGCCAAACACAAAGATGGCTACGATTGACAGAGAAATGAACTTGAGCAGCTTGAGAAGTTTCCATGGCGTGTGCTCGTCCTCAATGTTCGGGAATTCTCGAGCGATGTCCCATGGCCTGGAGAAAGAGAGCAAACGTCACAGTGAAACAGACGTGGTGATGAATAGAACATGTCAGCACAGCCTTCTATTCAAGTTCATGTTAATTAAACCATGTTAAGATCAGAGGTCATGAGACTGGCCTTTTTCTTGTGTTTTCTCACGTTGTCAACGCAAAGCCTCATAACTTTGGATAAAAGCTATAATTTAAAACTGTGGTTCTCAACCTTTTCAGCCCGTGACCCCCTAAATAAAGGTGTAGTCATGGAGACAGGACCATCTATAAGGGGGAATAAAGGGGAGAGATTTTTGGGGTCCATCCATAAAGTCAGTAAAATGATGGTCCATTGTTCTATGAATCTGTGATAACCACATTTATTTATTCATCTGAATAATATCCACTGTTATCCAGGAACGTTTATTATTATTATTATAGTCATCTTAAAGATGGAAATCCTGGTTTTAATCTGAAATAAAATAGGTTGAAAGTGATAAAACTTTGTTTAAAGTGGCAAATAATGAGCATGACAAATCATGAATGTGGTTAAATTGGCAAAAATAATCATGAAATATGGTGAAGAGGTTAAAAGTGACAATAATGGGTCAACATATGTGACATTAAGTGGAAAAGTGGTGGAAATGGTTTATAAGTGCTGAACATGTCTTGAAAGTGGAAAAAAATTCCAGAAAATGCATTGAAATTTGATAGAGAAATGGCAAAAATTGGAGTAATGTAGCAAAAATGCATTAAAAGAAGCAAAAATATGGCAAGAAAAAGTGGTTAAAAAGGTTAAAATATGGCAAATGTGGTGTAGTTGCAGAAAAAGGGTCAAATTTTTAAAAAAGTATCCTTAGTTTTTTTCAAGGCATCTGGCAACCCCCTCCCCGCGTCCCGCGACCCCAAAAGGGGTCCTGACCCCAAGGATGAAAACCTTTGATTTAAAAGACTAATATGTGACGCACTATGAGCAAACCAGGAAAAAGTTTAGAGTTGTTTACAGATTCCAAAATTGTCATTTCTAAGCTTTCCAATGATGTCACACACAGAAATCAAAGAATGATTGAAAACGTTTTCTAAAGTACATAACCGAGAAATTCCTCCTCAAAGTTTCGGAAGGTTTCTCACCTCCCTGAGCAGTCAGCAGGGGGCGCTAACAATGGCTGTACATCTCTGTTACTTTGCTTTAACCCGACCCCCCAACAATGCTTATCAACAGCAGTTTTAACTGTTTTAATGTGATTTACATCCATAAATATTACCTTTACCTTCACTATAACGTTCATTCAGAAACACAGTTTCATATTTAGGAGCCAAACTCGTCTCGTTTGGTCTTAGGAATTACTGCTACGATAAAAAAACACACTTCCTAAATCAGCGTTTGTTCAGAATAGATGCCTACATATCCATATGTTTTAGTTTTATTGGTCCTAATCAATAACAGAAACATTTGTACAGCCAAAAAAAGCCGGATTGTCAATCAGCTGTGGAATTTACAACGCACCCACAAACATAGCAGCTGATCTAAAACAGGCCGTTTTCAAACATCCGAGTGTTGTCTTAACGACTTCAACTAGCATGTTTAGCAAAAACATAATTATTAATTTTCCCTGAAAACAAAGGCGTGTCTCATACACCATTCTGGTTCAGCGCTTCGTTCTTATTTTGATTGACAACTTTTTTGTGATCAACCAATTAGGTTGATCCGTTGATTCTCCAGAACTAATGATCTTAAAAGCGTGCAAAGTGAACAAACACTTAGTAGGTTGGGAATGAGATACATGCATTTCAACCTATTCACACGCCACACCGTGTATATCTCACACAGAGAATTGACCAGGATGCGTTCACACCGAACGCGACTGAAGTGACTAGATTACATTCAATATCAATGTAAATGATGCAACTTCAAGCAAACTCTCTTCAAACGACCAGACTTGCGTAATTCCAGCGACGAGGTTGATTTAGCATCATGTGTAGCATCCAACCAAAAAATACCGTATGCAATGTATTATGTATGTAACCCTCATTATAGGATGAACTTCTTATTACTACACTTTCAGGACAGTTAATGTACTGTGAGTGATTGGTGATGAGACACAGAATACTTCCTGGTTCATGTCCTCCCACCTTTGGGACCAGTGAAGTCAATGTTTTTGTCTTTGTTTGATCTCATTTTCAGATTAATCTTTAAACTACCAGTTTAGCTGCCTTATCCGCACTAGCAGTTTGTCTTTGAGCGAGCTAGGCCTGGTGCCCTATGTTGTTTACAGATTCCAAAATTGTCATTTCTAAGCTTTCCAATGATGTCACACACAGAATCAAAGAATTTGTTGCCCTACGCCCTCCTATACCAGCTCCTGCCCACTAGTCCCAGAACACCCAGAGGTGCCCATTAGCCAGCACCCAGCCTGTCCTAACCCTGAGAGCAGAGGTATGTGACGTGTGAGTTAGGAGGAGATGATAATCAGTGAGGAATGTAGATCAGAGAACCGCTTCTTCAGGTCACACTTTAGGTGTGGTGACTCCACCTTAAATATAAATATATAGTAGATAGTGTTACATAAAGATGGAGTGGTTACATCAAAGGAAGTTCTCGTCTGATGTGGTTCTATAAAAACCACTGAAGCATCACCTGCTCTGACAGAAGAATGTCCATCATGTAGAACCTTTGGAACTCACTTAAACGCAACAAAACTACCCAATGGGGATGATTAAAGTTCTGATTCTGAGTCTGATTCTGAGTCTGATTATGAAAGCAGAACAAACAAGCAGAATCAAGCATTGAATATAGATCTAACAACCAGCACTGTAAACTGTAAACTGTAAACTGTAAACTGTAAACTGTAAACTCTGAGAAGAAATTAGGCTTTAAATTCATCACAGACGCAGTGAGTGACAGCAGGTGAAATTCTAACAGGTTCTTACTTTAAAAAACTTTCGGGCAGTCTTGTCAATGTGTGTGTGTGTGTGTGTGTGTGTGTGTGTGTGTGTGTGTGTGTGTGTGTGTTGTCTCCCTCACTGTTTAGCTGAGTGTTTTTGTTTCCTTGTTTTCTCTTTGTTGATGATAACATGGTTTTTATGAAAGTCACTCTGACTATAAATCATAAATTTCACACGCAGCCTTTACTTCACAAGGTAGGACCTGAAACAATCAATCATTTTTTAATCAATAGCTTTTCATTTTTTACTGGAATGTGTGTACTTGTATTTAATCGTTGACAGTCTTTTACTTAATTATTGACGTTTTCTTTTCTTTGTTTAGTGTTTCTTTTCATCTGTAATAATTCTCAAGCCTCTGTAAGTGACTCATTTCCCCCTAATCATTAAATTACATCTGATTCTGATTCTAAATGCTCCAAAAACCTAAATATTCTTTTATGAATAATTTAAAAAAAAAAAACATACAAGAGCACAAACCTCCGTCATTAATAACCATAAAGTAAGTTACAATGTATAAAGGAACCACAATAGTTTTTTTATTTAAAGAAAAATCACAATAAAATGCATCTGATCCAAATAAAACAGATTTGGCCCTTTAGAGCATCTAATTTGGCCCCCAGAAGAAACTAAAGATGAGAGAAAAAACATGTCTCATTGTGTAAATGACACAATAATTTAGCTGTAGATACTGTATCTCAGCACCTCCAAACACTTTACAAATGCTTATATCACAAATTATTCTACAAAATTAAACAACAATTGTTCACTATATCAAGGAAATGTTGGATATTGTGGGTGTCAAATACTTTATTTATACTTTATAGGTATTTTATCATAGCGAGGTCACAAAAATGTGTTCAACATTCATATCAGCATTAGAACAATGAGTGATCTGAGCATTAATACAGGAAAGAACAAAGTTTTTATAGGAATATTGTGTGTTTTTCTGTCAATCTGTGAATGTTTTTTATAGTCTTTCCTCGTCGTGAGGCATTTTGTGCATTTCTGTAGTCCTTTTGTGTATTTTTCCAGTAAATTATATTTTTTGGAGTCATGTTGTATTTGTGTGTCAATTTACGTTTTTCTGAGTAGTTTTTGTGTATTTCTGTTGTTGTTTTGCTCGTTTGTTAGCAATGTGGGTGTGCAGAGTCATTTTTTCATGTTTTTTTGTCTTTTTGTTGTCATTTTCTGTAATTTTGTATATATTTCTGAGTAATTTTAAATTAAATTAAATTAGGCCGAGGGCCGGCAGTGGCACATTAACATTAAATCACTCTTCTTCCTGCTAAAACCTGCTCAGTTTTGATCAAACTGGTGTGTATTTGTTTGGCTCCTGAACTAAAATGACACACGTGGCCTAAGATCGACCTTTGGTTGAAAATGTTTCAGTAAATAAATAAACAATCAGTGGTGAAAACATGTCCTATAGATGATAAACATTTCACTATGAGAAAACAACAGAAGGTAAATGTCCAGTAGAGTTTTACATTTCAGTGAGAGAAAAAAATCAAACTAAATATGAAAGATGCACTGATTTAAAAAGAAAGTGAATCAATAGACTGAGTTTGTTTCTTAATGATGATAAATAAATATTTGCACTCACCTGTTCGTCTGTCGGTCCTCGTCCTCCATGGTGTGAGGTGGAAATAACTGGCCTGGTTCATTTGGAGATGTAACAGTGAAGGAGACACACCTAAACTCTAACAACACACCCAGATGTGAGCGTTTCCCTCTCAGGACAAAATGGATTTGAATCATCAGTGATACACAATTATGTCTAAATCTAATCTAAAGAATGGTTAAACTTTAATGATGGTTAGCACGTGTCAGAGAATTTAGTTTATTTATAACTCATCACATTCAGCACAGAGGGAGGATTCTATTGAATCTGTGGTTTTAACCCTTTTTATGGGTCGTGACCCTCATTTTTAGATTATAAATTTCTGGTGACCCCAGAATTACTTTTTGATTGTTTGTTATAATTGTAAACAAATACAGTTACCACAATTAGTGCAAATGATTAGTTATATTTGAGAAAGTAAAAATATAGAATATGTTTTGTTTGAGATTGTGTGTGGTAAAGAGTAACATTTCAATAATAATAATAATTATAATAATAATGAATAAATAAATAATTGTAAAATAATTAAACATTTACATTTTTATTTTAAATTTTTATTAAATTTTTACATTTTTATTAAAATTTTACATTTTTATTAAAATTTTACATTTTTATTAAAATTTACTTTTTGTTACATTTTTACATTTTAGATTTAACATTTAGATTCAACATTTCAATTTTATTTTAATGAAACATTTTATTTTAATTTGAAATCTTTACATTCTAAATTTTTTTATTTAATGTTTAGATTAAACATTTAGACTTTGATTCAACATTTTAATTTTTAATTTCATTTTTTTAATTCAAAATTTAACATTTTTAATTTTAGATTTAAAATTTAGATGTAACATTTAAATTAAAATTTTAGTTTAGATTTTTAAACTTTAATTTAGATTTTAATTTTTATTTAACATTTACATTTAACAATGACATTATATTTTTACAAGATAAAAAAAATATTTACATCTGGTCAAAAGTAACGTAAAAAATGAGAAAGAGTTATTTATTTGCTTTATTTTACCAACCTGTGGCTCCGGGTCCAGCGCTGTGCGGTCCAGGCCACGGGGAGAGCGATGGTCCTCCAGAAGAGGGCCCACCGGCTCGACCTGGCAAGCCTTTCCGAGGCGGAGAAGGGGGACGACCTGTGTTCCCGGCTCCTCAGGGCGCACAGTTCAAGAGCCCAAAACTTGGCTGTGGTTCTGGAGAATCTAAAACACCCTCCTTTTGAACCGCTCTGGGGAGTGTCTGTTCGGATATTTGTGTGGCTGCGAGTTGGTCCGCGCCCCTCACTTTCGTCCGGTTTTACCGGCTGGATGTTTGGCATGGGTGGTTCTCCTTCCCTGATTGGTATGTTGCACCTGCCGGCTGGTGTAGCGTGTGATAAGCTTGTCTGCAATACGGGAGCTACAATAATTCTATAGTGAGACGTTGAAACGAATGTTATGAAATAGAACATTAGGTTATGTATATAACCCCGGTTATATGAATATGAGTGAGATGTCCCACCAGACAACCCTTCTTGCCGCTTGAGTGAGAAGTGGTTTGTCTTTTGAATACCATGTGTTTGCTGTTGTTTTCTATATTATTTCGGTTCTCGTTTTGTGTATATTTGTTATTGTTTTGTGTGTTTTCTAGTTATCTGGTGTGTTTTTGGAGTATTTACATTATTTTAGTTGTCTTTTGTGCATTTTTTCTAAATTTTGTATGTTTTTGTTTCATTTATTTTTTTTCAGAGACTAGTTTCCACGTGATTATGATGATGATGACGATGATGACGATGACGACAACATTGACGATAATGATGATGATGATGATGATGATGATGATGATGATGAGACTTATGGGTGGAGAAGAAGTAAGTCAGATATGTCTTAATTATCAGGACTAGTCAAAGCGAGTCAAACTGGTCGCTGAGTTTTTGGGTGTAGATGCTGTTTACCTAAATTAAATTAATCAGAAGCAATCATTTCATCAGGTACAAATGTGTTCTGCCACAGACGTCTAACCCATCTGTAGCATCAGATTGCATTTTCTGTGATTTCACATTCAGATCAACCATGTGTGAATATTTTCTTTCGGTTTAAATTTTAAATCTCCAGGTTCATATTTTTTTCCCATCATTCATGACATGAAATTAATTTCACATTTTTTAGATTTTTTAATACGCAAGATCTCATTATGCAACATATCTACCTTCATTATCTACCTCGCACACATCTATGGACACACACATAGACATTATATACGTAGATGGGTGTCTACAGGGCGGCCATCTTGGAGCAGTGCCATTCCATCTATAGAGGAATGATGTGCTGACATCAGATAGATAGATAGATAGATAGATAGATAGATAGAGTAGATAGAGTAGATAGAGTAGATAGAGTAGATAGAGTAGATAGAGTAGATAGAGTAGATAGATAGATAGATAGATAGATAGATAGATAGATAGATAGAGTAGATAGAGTAGATAGAGTAGATAGAGTAGATAGATAGAGTAGATAGAGTAGATAGATAGATAGATAGATAGATAGATAGATAGATAGATAGAGTAGATAGAGTAGATAGAGTAGATAGATAGATAGATAGATAGATAGATAGATAGATAGATAGATAGATAGAGTAGATAGATACAGTAGATAGATAGATAGATAGATCAAAAGGAACCCAAATGAAATCAAAATAAAAATTTCACTCATTAAGCCTTTGCAGTCGACGGACGTGCCGATGTGTCCTGATCACATGACCGATTTAAGACAGCACAGCGGCCAGATGCAGCCTCACAGTGACCATTTAAACTTGTGTTAAAAGTGAAGACTCAAAACTATATACCAGTTTTTAAATGATCTTGATAGACCAAGTAAAACAATAGTTATGATAGATTAAAAAAATGCTGCACTTCATTTTTGTTGAGTTCAGTATAAAAACAAACAGTAAAGACTTTTTCCTTCGCAAAGCAAAATTCTGTTTCCTATTGGTGGAAAATTACACAACATCAACCAATCAAAATTCGATGGCAACTGATGACGTTTGGTTGCTGAGGAAGCGCTTCTTTAATGACAAACGCTGAGTGCAGTGGCACAAATTACTCCCTGGGCGGGGCAATCTCCATAACACCATAGAAACGACTGCGTTCAGGAGAAATATGAAACAGACGCTGCACAGACTGAAAAAAAACCTTAAAAAATAAGGAGACGTTTTCTAGTTTCAGAAATGTCCCTCATTCCACTTCTCATCGTTATTGACTCCGTTTAACCATTTTCTGTCAACATTTTACACACTGTTGTTCAATAAAGCAACGTTTAAAGCAGATTGTAAGTAAATATCTGCAGCAGATACCACAGCACACTTCCACAGGTGTGGAGAAACACATTCCTCCATGATTAATCAGGAAGAATTATCACAGGTGTTAATTATACTGTACAAGTCTAATAAAAAAGGTTATTTTCAAAGTGTGAAGCATGTATAAGAAATAGAGAATTGAGAGGAAAGCACGAGTGTAAAGAGTCACTAATGGAGCCGACTTCTTCACTCAGAGCGGAGGATCACTGAGAGCCATTTAACGCACACGCACGGTGCACCGTATTCTCATAATTTTTGAGGACAGGGAACATGTGAAAGACTGTATCTCAGAGGCTCCGCCCCCTGAGCTGAGCCCTGCAGACAGAGGAGGCTGTAACTCTGAGAAAGGTTCAAATAAAGACACTCCCATAGTCCAAAGGACCTGTGTCTAATGTCTGTGGTCCATAGACATTATATATGTATATAATGTCTATGGTCAGAACAATGTGCATCATCATCCACTGGTTCAGAGACACAGATGATGGTTAAAAAGCCTCTAAAGGCTGACTGAAGTACAAGCTCCGCCTCCAGGTGGACCACACCACAGGGTGTGATAGGCCACACCCTGTGACGTGTCCCCCTGTGGACAGGATGTGTTTGTTTTAGTGGCACAAATAATCTGTAGCATCTGATTGTGATGTTTTGTAAGCAGTCGTTTTAGATGATTTGTGAAAAACGCCCGAGGCATTTCATGCTTTTTTATGTAATTCGTTGCATATAACTTGATTTTTTTTTGGTAAACTTGTACATATGTTATTGATAACTACACTTTGTATTTGCATTTCCATTCATCAAATCAGTTCGTTAAACATATTTGTGATTTTCACAGTAAAAAGACCTTTTTTTTCTAGTTGAATTTGGTATTTTGATGTAATTTTAAGTCCATTATCTTTATACAGTATGTCAAAATGATCAATTACTATAAATCCATAAAGCTGAAGTTGCACTGAAAAAAGAAATGATACCAAACAAGGCAAGTTAAACTGTTTTTATGGTGAGATAAAAAAAGTAATCATAAATCCTGGACTCCAGAGGGTTAAACCTGTTGAGGATATACAGTACGTATCATTTTCATACTAAATGCAAACAAAAAGGGTTATAAACCATTTCATATTCATTATTTTATTTATTTAACATTTAAAGTCAGTCCGAAAACAAAAATTGGGGAATGTACACAACAGGTTAAATATATATTTTGCTCCGTAGTGACTCTGTATTTTTTCAGTGGTGTAACTCACACATCAGGTTAGGACACTTTCCTATTTCTTCACTTTTCAAACTGTTGTCATGGCAATAGTTTGAACTTTGAACATGTATAAAGCTTTGTGTTTTCTTGTTTTATAAAACACTTATTTACTATATAAGTCGGTGACATTTGATCCACACACACATGATAAACTATTTTATTGCATTAACTACATATCACATGCATTTTTTCTCTTTAAAACTTTAACATGTTTTGTTGCTTCAACATATAAGTGAAATGCCCATGTTGCTAATAATTATATAATGTAGGGTAAACAGTGTTATTAACTGTGATATTAATAAGTGGTTTTTTATTATTTTAAATTTCGTGTGCCACGTTAATCTGAGTCTGTGCCCCTGCCATGGCCCCCCAACCAAGATTTCCTAGACCCGCCCCTGTGTGCTCTGATTTTTATTGACAATGTTGCTTAAGGCTATGCATTGCATTTGACAATTATTATATATTTGTACTACTACTGTATCATTGTTATTCTTATAATTATCATTATATTCTCATATTATCTTTTATTATTAATATTTTATATCATAGTTGCTATATTATTATTAATACATTACATTATTATATTACCTTATAATATTAATTATTATTTAATATTGTTTTTATTATTGTATTATAGTTACTGGATTCTTATTAAATAATTTTGTTATTGCTATTATGATTATAACCATTACTATTATTACTGTCACTATTATATCCATATCATCATCTTAATTATTACGAGTACAGTGCCCATAGGAAGTATGTATTCATATAGTGGGAGGAGCTTAAGTAGAGTTGTCAGTTATGGCCAAATGAGTATGTGTTTGAAGGTTGGATGTACATAGAGGTGTACATACTGTACTCTGTAGTACACAGACTTTGAAGGCATGTGTTCACAGCACAGAGATGCCCCTCCCCCTCATGTCCGGTCTAACCCGCGTTCAAAATAAAATTTAAAATAAATGTTTTGCATCATCAAATAAGTCCAAAATAATGTATGCACACACTCAAACTATGAGGAAGCTGTTAAAAAAAGTTTTTTTTGAATAACATGTTATGGTTTCATTTATTCAACTTTTTTTTTTTCAGGAAATGTACTTTGATCTCCTCACATGTTTTGTCTTATTTCAGTAAATCTCCTGAAAAAATGTGCCTGAATAAATAAAACCTATTGTTAAAAAAAAAAAAAAAAAAGGATCTATCAAAGCGATCAGCAGATGCCTTTGAAGAAAGTAAGATCAAAGTAAATTTTCTGAAAAAATGAAACCATAACATTTTATCTAGAAAGAAGACAAAAACCACAGTCCAACGTCATTAATGTGTCTTTGATCTAGTTTATGTTGAGGCTTAAATGCAAATCAGACACAGATTTAGACTGAAATGCAGGAATCTCAGGTTAGAATTCACCATCATTTTAATCCTGATATGAAAAAAAAAGTTGTGATGTGAGAAAAGACAAACTGAAAAGCACCAACACTTGTCAAACTTTCCCATCAACACATCACCAATAAAATCAATGCTTAACAAAACCTAAAAAATTACAGTAATACACCGGACCTGGAACTAGTAGTTACAGTAAAAACTACACGATTAATTTCTCTGCATTGTTGTTTCAAAATTACATAATATCACTAACAATCATGTCATGAAAAGCTCTTACTTTTATTTAGTGACACATCACTTCAAGTCTGACATGTTGGTGAATGTAACATAATGCTAATTTATTGTGATCGTTAATCCATCACCATGTACAGTACACTGATGATATATTCTAATAATATACAGTAAGTTGGCTTTCACTGAGTGCATATTGATCCCAGAGTTGTGTAACGAAATAGAAAATGATTAACTTGTCATTTTATGTATGAAAGAAAGAAAGGACATTTTATTAATATTTAATTAGCTATTGCATTTTTCTAATGTATTTTTTTAATTACGTTTTTATCTGAGGAAGTGAAAATATAGAATACAGTTGTTTGACATTGTGTGATGATGTTTTAATTTGAAAAAGAAAAATTTCAAAAAACTACAAAAAAAAAACAATTTTAATTCTATTTATTATATTTAATTATTACATTTTTCTACAGGAATTTTTTTAACTAGATTTTTATTTGAAGAAGTGAAAGTATTGAATACAGTTTGACATTATGTAATTGTGTTTTAATTTGAAAAATAATAATCTAAAAAATTACAAAGACGTAATTTTTTTTAATTAATTACTAGACATTATAGGAGACCAGTAGTTAAGACACACCCACTCTATACTATAAAATCTGCAAAGAACAAGCTATGCTACGCTAACTAGCGACTTCTATCCACTATTCTCTCAGTCCAACATACTCACCACAGATTGTACAGTCCACAGGTTCTTATAGGAGGGGGCGGAGCCAACAGTGACACATGATGGTCCGCTGACATCACAGGATTTCGTTCTCAGCCAATAGCAAAGTTCAACAGCAATAGCCAGGTTTCATTTAGACATTTTATAACTAAATACGACAAATTAAAATAGTTTGACTAAAATGTTGTGAGTTGGACCAGATTTAATCAACACGACTTCATCACAAATATCTTTGTTTTCAGCAGAAAAAGGCGGTTTTGGGGTTTAATAGTTATTGTTATTATATTCCTGGTTTAGAGGCCCCGCCCACTGAGGTCAAACAAACACTGGCAAGAAAAGAAACACATACAAGTGTCAAACTCAAGGCCCGGGGACCAAATCCTGACCCTTTAGAGCATCAAATTTGGCCCGCAGGATCTAAAATGCCAGAAAACATGAAACATTAGTAATTCAGTTATAGAAATACACACATTCAATGAATATCCACAATATTCACACGCTTTCATCACATGACGGCAGTCATTTTAAATCACAAATTGTTGAAAATTAATTATTTTTTCCAAAATCCTGCAATTTTATTAAAATTATTCCACAAAATGTTTCCCAAATTGAATAAAAAATTAATCACAAACTCAGGGAAATGTAAAGTTGTCTGTAACTTCTCATTGCTTTGCATATACTGTATGTATTTATAGCGACACTTCCCGTTTTCCCGCCCACCTGAGATCAAACTGGTCCGTATTTGTCCCTTCAACTAAAATATGTTTAACACCCCGTGGCGTAAAAAAAGCTTAAATGCCTCACATAGTGTTTTAAACATTTCCATTTATTGTGTTCTATGTACGAAAACTGGCACTGAGCATCTTCAGTTTGACAAACAGGTTCATCACTGAAAACACCTGGAGGAACACACACACGCACACGCACACGTACACGTACACACACACACACGCACACAAACACAGGAAGCAGGCAGTCAGGTGGAAGAACACGACCAACGTTTCCACCACATCTTCATCACTTCCTGAATCGCAGACGCTCAGTCTTTCAAACGTGGACGACAGCGTAACAAATGATCCGTGGTGTTGCTCCCATAATAAAACACATTCAGTCATCTCCATCTCAGGGTGAAAAGCTCCGCCCCTCTGACCTTTTCACCTTTGGTCACCCGCGTCCGTCCGTCCGTCCGTCCTCTGGGGGTGAGGATCCTCACTCGTACTCAGCGATCAGAACCATCATGCCCACGCCAAACAGCAGCGCCAGGATCTCCATCAGTGATTGGCCCAGGCTGGAGCGCCCCGCCAACAACTCTGGGAGCACCGTCACCGTGGCGATGTAGACGAAGCCCCCGGCCGTGAAGGGGAGGATCCAGGCGGTGGCGGCGGCGCCCACGCCCTCAGCGAACAGGGAGCAGGCGGTGCCGGCCAGGGCCCCCAGAGCCGTCAGCAGCTGCAGACACATGGCCTTAGAGGAGAGATGATCAACAACTGTAAAAACACTGTAAAACATTTCATCACAATGTTTGTCTCCTAATGGACACAAACACACACAGGTTGTGCAGCTCAGACACTGAGGGAACAAATGAGAAAAGTAGCCAGTACTTAAAAACCTTAAAATGTTTTATCAACATTTATGAAACATTGTGTAGAAGTCAAACTAAAAGTGTGCTACACCAAAAAATATTCAGATTAATCAAACCGTGCAGAGCTGTTCATAAATCAGAGCCCACAGAGAATTTATTGTTTTACAAATGTTCTTTTTTTTTATATTATTTTGTGATTATTTTTTGCTTCTTTTTAATAATTTTTGCCCACAGGTTATTTTTTTCTTTTTTAAATAGATATATTTATCTATTTATTTGTTTTAATTTTGTTTATTTATTTTTTGCCCACAGAGAAGCACATTTTTTCTTTAACTTTTTAATAAATTCATTTTCGTTTTTTTATAATTTTTTTGCCCACAGAGGTTGTTTTCTTCTTTTTTAATTATTTAATTTAATTTATTTATTATTCTTTTGCCCACAGAGAAAGTCGCACAGCTGAACTCACTTCCTGTACCGCTCCCTCGACACGCCCACATTTTTACCATAAATGGCCAAAGCAGCTCATGAATGTTTTTCTACTAAACGAGCTGCTGACCAATGGGATTCCACGATCCATCGTGTCAGAAAGACGAAGAAAAAGGAATTTCAGGAGGAGGAGGAGCTATTTGTGAACGACTATTGATTTTGCTGATCACAGTAGTGACATCACCGATAAATAAAGTCTAGGTTATGTAAAAGCCACACCTTCACAGTATAAACTCCTCACGTCGGGGAGGTGTGGCTCCACGGCAGAGCGTGCACGTTACAGTGCACGTGTCAGTCTGCTCCACCACTGCTGTGTCAGCATAAATGAATGAATCGTGTCCATGTCACAGACTGTTGCACATTTTACCGTTCACGTGCACACGTTCAGCACCTCGTGCGTTAACATATCGGTGCGCATGAAAATAACCACAAACATTAAACACACACATGGTCACAGAGTTTGTCAAACGCGTTGCACAGTTCAGATTTTAAATGCACGTCATGTGTCAACTTTTAACAGTGTCAACAGTGTGCTGACAAGCTGTGGTGGCTGAAGTTAGCAAGTAAATCACGGACTGTTGAAGACCCTGAGGGCAGTTCAACTGTCTGTGATAATTCGCTAACTTTAGCCACCAGAGCGTGTCAGCGCACTGTTTAAACAAAAGAGGTTTACATCGGCATCTTTAACTTTTCAGAGGAGATTCTTTGCACTTCGTTACAACTATTTTAGGCCTTTAATTATTATTTAATGTATTCATGAATGGGTCAAGTTTAACATATTTATACTTTTATATTATATTGTGCATTGTTGGAACGTCATTGCTAAATAAATATATCTATATATTTTTTTGAAGCATTAATATTAATTTATGTAATTGTTTTAGTGAGGTTAGTAACATCCAGAGCCATAAATGTAACGGTACTAATAAATGGCATAATGTTGCAGTTTTAGTTTTCTCATTTTCAGTTTCGGCCAATAACTGTCATTTGGGTTCCCTAGTATCATAAATATCTCTCTTTATAAATATGTGGACAAACAAGTCTAGATGTTTAAACAGCTCAAACTTATGTTATATGAACCTGTCTATATAAATGTAACTGGAAACTCAACATGTATATAAACATTAACTAAGAATGAGCGAGTACAGCATTATCTGTATCTGTACTCAGAGTGGGCGGGGCCTAACCTGAAAGTGGGCGGAATTTAACCCAGGTGTGGGTTGGGTTGTCTTGAAATGGGGGCGGGGCTTTAACGGTATGTAATTCTAAGCATGCAATTGATATGTGTTGATCAGAAATTGTTTTATTTCTGATTAGAAAACTATCAGATATAAAACTAAGCATTGAGCTTCAGATCAATGGTTTTGATCATAATAAGAATCAAACTATTTACAGAACAAGTTTTAATTTGCAACAATGAATACAACACATGCGGTTGCAATTATGAAGTAAAATGTGATAAACAACAGTTTTCATACTCAACATAACTTTATTTATTTACCTTGATTTTTTTTTAATGATCCGTGTCATTTTTTTAGGTTTTTTTTTTATTATTTCCACACCAGGTGTGTGTGTGTGTGTGTGTGTGTGTGTGTGGTTTAATTTGTAATACTAATTACACCACTGCTACCTTTATTTTTCTATGAAACACAACAAGACAGTGTCAGACAGTGTGTGAAGTCAAAATCACAGGTTAGAGCTAGCTGATGGTTTACATAAAGAAATAAGAAAAACTCAGACGACCAGCAGAGTCAGAGAGAGGGAGTGTGTGTGTGTAGGTTAAAATTATTCATACCATTACTACCTTTATTTATTTTATGAAATACAACAAGAAAGTGTCAGACACTCAGTGAAAAAGAAAAGAAATCACCGACAGGCAGACAACGCGCTCTGCCAAGAACCACGTCTGAACAAACCCACGTTTACCAGAACTCTACTGGTTAATAAGAAGTACAAACCACAGTAAAAACAAACCTGAAGCTGTAGAAACCCTAAACGTTAACGGAAAAGACCCGCAAACCTGAGTGAAGAGAGGTGTTCTGTGTGTGAGCAGAGGGGAACACAGCAGCAACACATCTGAATGTGTGTAGGGGCGGGGCCTATCACAGAACGCAGACACAGTCAGCTACCCAATGAGGATTTTCATTCAATCCTGACTCCGCTGCTGCTGTGATAAACACACACCTGAAGCAGCGTTTGTCTGACTCACAATCACAATAGCCGCTTAAATAGCCATGTGTTTTACTGTAATGTGAAGTTTTTTGGATGAAAACAAGAACAAGATCGTGTGGATAGCAAAAGAAAATGTCTATCGACACGCCCACTCTCGCATATGCATGAAGGCCCCAAAAACAGCCTGTTTTTAGGAGCATCATTAAAGTGACCTTTCGGAGGCTAAAACTCTGGAAAACAGGCGAGTTTGGGAAAATAAACCTCAACTACTGTTGTTTGGGTTCTTAGAACAAATGGAGATGGGTGAAAAAAATAGCAGAATACTGGACCTTTAACTCGAGTTTATTTCTAACTCCTTTTTTTGTTTTTTTGCGCATGCATGATCAAAAACTAATTCTAAAAAGAAAAATGTCTTTGGGGTCGCCAGTAATTCTTGATATCAGAACAGGGTCACCGTCCAAAAACGTTTGTGAACCACTGCATTAAAAAGGAAAAGTCTTATTCTGTCAGTTTAACAGTTCTACATCAAATATATTTTAATTTCAAAATGTAATATGTTTTAAAATAATGTTTCTTTTTTCCTATAAAATATTGTATGAATCTCGTGAGCCCGTCCTGTACGTGAGAAAGTTGGGATAAAGTTGGTGCTCACCTTCCTCTTGGTGCAGCCGGACTGAACGAGGATGGCGAAGTCTCCGATCTCGTGTGGCACCTCGTGGAGCAAGATGGTGAGCGTGGTGACGGCGCCGACGGCCGGGCCCACCAGGAAGGAGGCGCCGATGGCCAGGCCGTCGGTGAAGTTGTGAGTGAAGTCTGCAGCCAGGTTCAGGTAACCCGACACCTTGATGTCTGCGTGAGTCAGAGACAGAGAGAGAAACTGTTAGACAGCGGAATCCACAGAAATACCAACCGCAGAACGCCAAGAGGCTGAGAATTGTTAAAGTAGGTCACAATGTTCAAAAACAATAAGACAAAGAAATGAATTACAGCTATGTACAGCTTTCACACATCAGGTCAAAGTGGGAGCGTGACTGAAGCATGGCTTGGCGTGCTGCCAGAGGGCTTCACTTACAGACAGCTTTAGTGACGCCACAGGCGCCGCATTAGCTGAAACTAATCTACATTTAACAATGACCTAAATTCATCGTCATATTTAGAGTCATTTTTTAACTGCATTTATAGGTTTGTTTAAGTTGCCTATATTCTGGTGTTTCCATTTATTAATATTTTGAAGCGGTTGGAAACAAGCGTTTATATACATTTCAGATAAATCGATAATAAAGGCAGGGCCTCATTGGTCGATAAATCAAAAATAAAAAAATTAATTAATAAAAAGGTTAAAAGTTTGCTTTCATCTCCACCATAAAAGCTCTGTTTGGTGACATTTTGCGCATTGCATTGTGGGATGTTGGAATTGTGTAGACGAGGAAAAACGGGAAAAAACTAGAACAAAAATAGAGTCAAAAAACAAAAAAAATCCCAGTCAGAAGAAAGGACAAACTCTTCTATGAATCCTATGTTAAGCTTTGTTTTCTTCAGACGACTGTGCTTCAGGAAATTTACTTTGATCTCCTGACGTGTTTCGACTGTCAGTCTTCTTCAGAGGCGTCTGCTGATCGCTTTGATGTTTCCTTGACTTCCGTATAATTATTTTTGAACAATATGTGTACATATTGTTCAAAAAGAACATGCTAGAGGTATTATGCAGAAGTCAAGGAAACATCAAAGCAATCAGCAGACGCCCCTGAAGAAGACTGGCAGTGGCAGCAGAGCGTCAAGAAGCTGATCATTGTTTAAGTAGGTCACAACGTACAATAATCAAAAAGATAAGACATACATTAAAGCTATGTACAGTTAAAAGTGCCAGCGTGCCTTAAGCATGACTCAGCACAATGTCAGCGTGCTTCACTTACAGACGGCTTAAGCGAGCGCCGCAGGCACTGCAATAAATCAAAAATCGACCCAAAAAAAAGTTTGAAAGTTTGCTTTCATCTCCACCGTTAAAGCTGAGTTTGGTGACATTTTACGCATTGCATTGTGGGATGTAGGAGTTGTGTAGACGAGGAATAACGTGAACAAAATAGAACAAAAAGTGTAAAAAAACTAAAGAAATCCCAGTGAGAATGAAGGAAAAAACTCTTCTATGAATCCTATTTCAAGGTTTATTTTATTCAGATGACTGTGCTTCAGGAAATGTACTTTGATCTCCTGACGTATTTTGACTGTCGACTGCCAGTCTTCTTCAAAGGCATCTGCTGATCGCTTTGATGTTTCCTTGACTTCCTCATAATTATTCCAGCAAGTTTATTTTTTATTTTTTTTGAATAATACAGTATGTACACATATTGTAAAAAATTATTACGCGGAAGTCGAGGAAACATCAGAGCAATCAGCAATTGACAATCGAAACATGTCAGGAGATCAAAGTAAATTTCCTGAAGAACAGTTGTCTGAATAAATGAAAGGATAACAGATTACAGCACTAGCTGGGATTACTTCTATGAATCTGTCTATGTGACAGATGTTTTATGATTCAGACCTGATTAATCGAGCTCACAGAAATGAAGGGTTGCAAAGTCGTACCTGAGCTCTTTGTCTCCTTCTTTGGTACTTTTTCCTTTTTCTTCTTTTCCGTTTCCTCCTCTCCGTCGCTGTCCTTCACTTTGGGAGCAGCTGAAATCATCAAACACAGATTAACCAATTGTTTTTATTTCTTTTGATTTAATCTCTAACAATACAGAATTCAGGAGCTTTAAGAGCGATTGTTTGTTACCAACGTAATTTCCCACTGTGGATGTTTAAAGTAATGTTTGTAGCTGATTTCCTGAGAAAATTCATTCTTTCAATATTTTTCATCAAAAAAACTCAAAGTAAAAGAATCCATGATCTATTATTAGAAGTTTGATGCTAACTTAAGTAATTCCAGCAAGTTCATTTTGTCATCTTTGTGAATAATATGTTGGGTTTCATTTATTCAGACAACTTTTCTTCCGGAGGTTTACTTTGATCTCCTCAGATCAAAGTAAACTTCCTGAATAAAAGAAACCAGAATATGCTAAGCTAAGTAGTAGTTATTCCTCACAATCAAATCCGGAACTGAAAACAGGTCCCCGACCCACCAGTTGAAAACCTCTCATGGACACATGGTCATTGTGTCAAACAGCGGGGGAACAAACAGGTGAACGGTACCGTGGGAATGTCCGTGTCCGTGTCCTCCCTTCAGAAGACGGACAAATTTCTCCACAACCAGGAATGCGATGATGCCCCCGAGAACCCAGAGACCCACCGACATCATGTGACCGTGGGCCGCTCCTAGGAGAGAACGCCAGTCACTCCAAGCATCATGGGAGTTATTAGGGAAAAAAAGAATGTGTGCGTACCATGAGAGTGGCCGTGATCATGTGACTCCTCAGAGGCGTGAGAGTGTCCGTGATCTCCGTCTGAGTGATGAGGGTGGGGCTCTGTGACGGACAGAAGGTCAAATGTCACAATGTGTTCTGTGAACTAAGAATATTTTCTGAAAATTTTTTAGCCCATTGTTGCTTATTTTTAGAGTTTTTCTGCAACGACAGCAAACTTTCCATATTTTAATGTATTTCCATCACTTTTTCTTGCCATATTTTTGCTACTTTTCTGCACATTTTCTCCACTTTCCAGACATGTTCAGCACTTATAAACCCTTTCTACCACTTTTACACCTAATGTCACATGTTGACCCATTATTGTCTTTTCACCATATTTTATGCTTTTTTTTGCAATTTAACCACATTCATGATTCGTCATGCCCATTATTTACCAGTTTAAACTAATTGTTCCAATATTTACACTTTGAACCATTTTCACCACTTTTTCTGTCTGTTTTTATCCACTCTAATTTTTAACAGTTAACCAATTTCTATGGTTTTAAAAAATCCCATTTCACCACCTTTTCCACCATTTTTGGTCATTTTGAACCATTTTATTAGTGATTAAAACCAGGATTTCCATCTTTAAGATGACTATAATAATAATAATAAACGTTCCTGGATAACAGTGGATATTATTCAGATGAATAAATAAATGTGGTTATCACAGATTCATAGAACAATGGACCATCATTTTACTGACTTTATGGATGGACCCCAAAAATCTCTCCTTTATTCCCCCTTATAGATGGTCCTGTCTCCACATGACTGTTCTTCAATGTTCATGTCTGTGTTCAACCACCTTCAGCTACAGTGGGGGTCCCCGCTCTCTGGGACCTTTATTTTGGGGTTGAAAAGATTAAGAACTACTGGTGTAAAGTAATCTCTGCTGATTGGTTGGGTGAAGACCACATGGTTCTAACTCTCACCTATAGACACAGGACTGGTGCATAAAAATGTCATTTTCCTGATAATAGGTTTTAATTGACGTGAGGATTATGATGTGGGGGTCCCCTTTAAAGAGTCCCTGGATCCAAAAATCTAAACAATTAAGCCACTTTGTGATGTTTTGTCCATTTCAGAGCTTAAACATCACCTTTTTCACGTGTAAATAAAGGGCTGCATATCAACCATTATAACTGACGTATTGAAAACTGTCAGGATGCATTCAAACAACAGGCTTTAAAAATGGAGATAATGGTGAGAATGAAAGTATAGTTGTTGGTGTGTGAAAGTGAAGCCCACCCAGTGCATGAGGGATGAGGTGCAGGAAGGCGTCTCCCAGTAGTCCACCTGAGGCGAAGCTCAGCAGCACCTTCAGCAGGTTCTGGTGCTGGTCGCTGTTGGACTGGACGGGGATGAGGAAGAGGATGAGGAAAGGAGCCGCGCTGATGAGCAACGTGGCGCCGATGGCCTGTGAAAGGTATCAACATGTGTCAGGCTGACCAATCATCGCAGAGGAACGCACAGGAAAATACATTATGAGTCACTTTGAACACAGCACGCAATAATAGTATCACCACTTCAGGGCAGCAATTACAGCAATCCTGTCATACTTAGCGATCATTGAAAGTGAACCAATAAAAGCCTTTTAAATGAGTCAGCACACACACACACACACACACACACACAGACCCAGCTTAGGTTAACAAAGCTAAGCAGGACTTATATCCTGGCTACATTTCTCACCACGCTGCAGCTCCCTGGTCTCTCTGGCCCTCTAGTGGCCACGTGTGTTACAGCAGAATAAAATGAAGAGTAGAAACTGAATCCTAAACTGTTTCATTACAGTTTTTAGCAAAATAAAAGTAATAATTGCATTTTGAAGGTGTTTCCATTGATGGTTGTTTTGGGGGAGGAGCCTGATAACTCATCTCTAACTCTAATCTCATCCTCTGAGACATCTCTGCAGGAGGACGGACACTCCACACCTCCTTAGAACACTCTGGATTCAAAGGTTGTTTCACGTCTACTGTGACACTAATAATCATGATTAAGTCTAATATCTGAGTCTCCTCTTACACGTACCGCGCCATGTTTTCTCAGAGAGAAGTGGTCATGTGACCAGGTGCGTCTCGTCCTGTCACATGGAATTGTGTAAAGAGTGTTTCTATTGAGCTTTAACCATACATTTATATATGGAAAAGTCTGAAAGGGTTAGAAATGAAAATCTTTGTCTAACAAAACACATTATGCACCATATTCATTTTATTAACTTTTATTACACGGCACCACTGCCTGTAAACATACCATTGTTTTAGTTGCTTTTTTTTTTGTCAAAATGACAATTTGTGCTGATTTTTGTTGCTCTAAATAATCAGGAAAAATTAAAGATCGATGTAAACCTATTTGGTTTAATGAAAGAGGATAAAAACAGTTCTGACCTGAAAAAAAAAAACAGTGACCTCAGGGGGGCGACAGTTCCAACTCTACGGTTGCGTTGTAGACAATGAGGCAGAGAAGAAGAGCTCTCCTAAGTGACCTTTACTCTCCCTTAAACGCTCTGGTGGCTGAAGTTAGAGAGTAATCATTATTTTCTGCCACTGAAAGCCGTATCCATGTGTTCATCACACCCAAACTTGACTATTGCAATAATAATCTGTTCTGTTCTGCACATCATCAAAAACCTTTCTAAACCGTAATATCATCAATTTTCTGTAGTTACCTTTATTGTTGTGTGTTCCTACTGCTAAATGTCTGAGTTTTTGAAAAGTGCTTAAAAATAAAAAGTATTATAATCATTACCACACCAATGTAATTGCAGTGTTTTGTAGATGTTTCCATAGAAACAACAGCTTATGAACAAAGTTGAAATGATATTAACCTGAGTCCAGAGCTCCAACGTGTCTCTCTTCTGTGACTCCGCCTCCCTCTTCACTCGCTCTGCTCCGTGTTCGCTCCCCTCCTTGTGCACGTAAATGATGTCCTCGTGATGTGCATGTCCGTGGTCGTGTCCATGCTCATGATCGTGTGCGTGTCCGTGGTCGTGTGCGTGTCCGTGGTCGTGTGCGTGTCCATGACCGTGTGCGTGATGCTCCTCCTCCTCCTGTTCTGCGAGGTTGGCTTCTGCGCTCCACTTGCTAGCTCCGTGGAACATCTTCACCTGTGAGCCGTGCGAGTGGTCATCGCCGCCCCCGTGGTGGTGACCATGGTGATGGTCGCCTCCCCCGTGGTGGTGACCGTGGTGATGGTCGCCTCCCCCATGGTGGTGACCGTGGTGATGGTCACCTCCCCCGTGGTGGTGACCGTGGTGATGGTCGCCATGGGAATGGCTGTGGGCGGAGCCTGGATGAAAGGCTAACAGCAGCGCTGCAGATGTAGCCAGTGTCAGCGCTAAGAGACGTGCGGCGCCCATGTTCTCCTTGTGAAATACAAGAATAAAGTACATTTATTATCACAACCTGGCTTCTCTAATATCACATTTGTCTTGTTGTTGGTCCAAAAATTCAGAAAACATCCAGTGATTGGAGTCCATCCATAAAGTCAGCAAAATGATTGTTCTATGAATCTGTGATAACCACATTTATTTATTTATTCATCTGAATGATATCCACTGTTATCCAGGAACGTTTATTATTATTATTATTATTATTATTATTATAGTCATCTTAAAGATGGAAATCCTTGTTTTAATCACTAATAAAATGGTTCAAAGTGACCAAAAATGGTGAAAAAGGTGGTGAAATGGGATTTTAAAAACCACAGAAATTGGTTAAAAGTCACAAATTAGAGTGGACAAAAACAGACAGAAAAGGTGGCAAAAAGGTTCAAAGTGTCAATATTGGAACAATTATTTTGAAACTGGTAAATAATGGGCATGAAAAATCGTGAATGTGGTTAAATTGGCAAAAAAAAAAAAAAAAAGCATGAAATATAGTGAAAAGAGGTTAAAAGTGACAATAATGGGTCAACATATGTGACATTAGGTGGAAAAGTGGTGGAAAGGGTTTATAAGTGCTCAACATGTCTGGAAAGTGGAAAAAAAATGTGCAGAAAAGGAGCAAAAATGGGCTCAAATTGTTCATAATAAATATTCTTAATTTATTGAAGGCATCTAGTGATCCCAAATGGGATTTTTATTTCTAAATTCCTTGATTTTGTGACCAATGTGTGTAATTTTTAGAGAAATCTCGTGACATTGTTTATGAAAAATTGCAGGATTTGGAAAACAATGAGGCGTTCTTCCACAAATTAAGATCGACAGTTGCAAGCTCCTGCAAATGTTGTGTAGTTTCATTAAAATGTATGTATTTGTAGATGGTAATTTACACCATGTTTATTCTGTCATTTTAACTTTCTCTTTCGGGCCACAATGGATGCTCTGAAGAGCCGGATTTGGCCCCCGGGCCTTAGATTTGACACAGCTGTAGGATCATCCTTTACCTGTATCACACACACGTCACCAACACACACACGTACTGCTGTGAATGGCTAATGTGTGTTTGCCGTAGGATTAACAGAGAAAACGTGATTAAAGCCCACTGTGTGCCTGTTTGTTTGTGTTTACACACTTTAATCTGACAGTAAACAGTCAAACATCATCAGTTTCTCTCTTTTCTCACCGGCTAATCTGGTGAACAATCAACTCGTTAGCTGCACAACTTGTAGGCTAAAGAAACATAACCGGCTGCTAGATGTTATGAAGCTTATAAAACACGACGTTCTTACCACTCAGTGACAGAAGTTTGTTCCCTTTGTGTCCCTGGAGAACTCTGTCCTGCCGGCTAAAAGTGCTAAAAGTGCTAATGCGTCTGTCTGAGCTGCTACTGACGTGGAAGATCTGCTGGTTTCCCGTGTTAGCTGGTGATCACTTCCGGCTGCGTTGTTGGTTGCTATTAGTAACAGGATGTGACGTGTCTTCGGCAAACTTTTCAGTTGCTTGTAAAACGACATTTTTGCGTATTAATCGTTGTCATTCGTTTTTATTTCAGGGACATGATACAACTAAGTAAATACATTTAAAAAAATGTATAATTAAAAATAAATAAAGATAAAAATAAATTCAAAATGTGTTATAGAAAAACTAGTTTAACCTGCAAATCTGTAAATCCTGTTTATAGCTTTGTTAATTTTCAATTTTTATTTATTATTATTATAAATAAATAAATAAATTATTATCATTATTATTATTATTATTATTATTATTATTAAATAATTAATTGTCAAAAATTCTGTAAATATTTTGTTAAAAAAACTATTTTATAACTTGTTACAGTATCAAAGTGATTATCAACGTGTTTAAACATAAAACGCACTTCATAAATTATAGACTGTTTACAAATGTTGCTGCAAACCGCGTAGTTTAAACCCTGATAGAGACAATCCGCAGAAAGAAAGAGTCACGAGTTAACTCGGTAACCAGTACATTTGTAACACCAAAGCGTTCATTGAAACGTGGCATTTATTCAAACAGTGCCCAATGAAATCTCGCGGAAGTGGTTTCATTCAGTTCTGATGACGAATACAAACAAACATACAATCATTTATTATGTGTCATGTTGTTGCTAGTTTAGCTTTAATCCACACAGTTAGTAGGAGATCAGATAAAATAAAATAAAACAATTATTGTATAAAATGTGCCATGTTGTTTTTGTTTTTTGTTTGCAAGCTTATTCCATATTTTATATTTTATAATTTTTTTCTCATGTTTAATCATTGCACACTCCGATGTATGTAATTAAAGAAAAAAAACTGACAACGTGACAGTTTTTATTAATACTGTTATTTATGTGTGTTAGAGAAGCTAACACATAAGCTACTGTAATTATAGGATTATCATCTGAAAAGGAGGACATTTGGAGACTAAAACACCCATCAAAATTCACCCAAGGATGTCTATAAAATATAATAATTATGTATTTAATTATATATTATTTTCACTGATAGAGATGTGGTCCTCACTCCTGAAAATTGGTCTAGACCAGGATAATAAATGTCAGACTGCTGTAAGCGCTTTCTCACTATTGCAATCCATTTTTTTATAAAATAATTTGGTGTTTTATTTAAAAAATGTATATATAGTTTTATATATTTTCATTATTATTTAATGGGTTTTTCTGCACATAAATTCTTCCAAAGTCTAAGTCTGATTTAAAAAAAACGGTATCAAAATGTTTTTAAAATTCAGGAGATTAATGCTTTTTCTTTTGTCTATTGAGAATTAAATATAAGCTCTATTAAAAGATCATATATTATACTACAGGTTTGTTTTCTTTCTGGTGTCATGCAGAGCATCTCGTGTGTAAACTGTGCAGCCGACTGCCGGCTGTGGCTGCTCCGATGCACAAAAAGAGCTCAAAAAAACAGTTTCATACACGTCGCCAAGACACCAACACACATCCTTGCGTTGTTTGCAGTAATAAATAAAACTACATTAGGGAAAATGTAGAGAAAAGCACAACAAAAGCATAAATAAAGAGACAAATCAGATGGAACCAAATATAAACACTGCGTGGGATTGTATTTTATGTCTACTTTAAATGTGTTTTTCCTTCATAAATGTGCACAAAATAATACAAAAAGACAAAACAATTATAAAAACTCAGAAAACCCCCCAAAAAATCTTAAAAAGACAAAAAAAAGAAGAAAAAAGAAGAATAGAAGAAGAAAAAAACAAAGAATAAATACTAAATTATCTAAAAAATATATTTTGTTTATGGTATTAAATTAAACACATTTTAGAAGTGATTTTTAAACATAGTTTTCGTATTTGTTTAAAAATGTTTAGGTTTTCTTTTAGTCAGACAACTTTCTTCAGGAAATTTGCTTGACATGTTTTGACTGTCAACTGCAAGTCTTCCTCAGAGGTGTCTGCTGATTGCTTTGATGTGTCCTAAAAGAAGACAAAATGAACTTGCTGGAATTATGGTTTGTTTATTTACTGCTGATTGCTGTGAAATCACTGGTTATAAAAAGCACACACACATAAACTCAGATGCAGAATTCTATGTTTATTAGAAATATTTTCAACAAACATGTTTGCCTTTTTACAGAGTAACTGCACATGTGTAAAAGTTCTACAAAATGTAGGTGTGATGTCGTTTTAAAGCTTGTTTGGTACATTTTGTTATAGTTATTTTCACTCCGAGACGGAGGAGAAACAAACAGCGGCGGTGGCGGCCATTTTGGCTCAAAGTCTTGAAGAGCCAAAATGGCGGCTCTACCATGCTGCGTGCTGCTCTGGATGCAAACACTGTACATCGACTCTTCTTCTACTGTGTCAAACTATAAAATACAAACAAATGTACACATGGGTGTTTGCTCTACGTAGCTTCAGGGCTCGTTTACAGGTCAAAGATCTCAGAAAGGATAAAAATATATCTTAGTCTATGCTTTTTATCTTCAACATGTACGTATTCCTCCTTTTTTATTGTTTTAGTCCAAAATCTAATTGAGTTTAGTGACATCTTCGATGTTGCTGATTGTCCGCTCAACAATCCTTTAGATTAATGTGCTATTTTTATTTTACATTTCTCAGTATTTTAGTCACCCTGACAGCAACACGTCACTCATACGTCCAGGTGGATGCATGGTGCACTGATTACCTGATGCCATTAACACAGCGTGACTCACTCTCACAGCCTCACAGATATTTGCATACATGAATGAGGAAGAATTGATGATGCAGGGAGAGAGACAGAGAGGAGCTCACACTTCTTTTTTCCTATATATCTTCATCTTTCCTCCTTTCCTTCCTCTCTTTCCTCTCCTTCCTCTCCCGGTGTTTTCCTCAGTTCCACAGCTTGAGGAAACTGTCCCAGGATCCTGTGCAGACGCCCATGCCATCGGCGGGAACGCCGGTGCAGCTCACCCTGTTGTCATGGCCAGACAGTACGCCTGTGTGAGGAACGATAGCGAGGGAAGAGTTCATGAAATATTTAGGCAATAACTGGGCAGTGGGATATATTTCAGAACCAAATCTCCTCCACATACAATATTATGGTCATTTTATCACGTGTTCAGAGACACGTTACGCGCCATTAATTGTTTAAATGAGTGAGAAATCGTCCCCTGAACACACACAGTGTTTTAGAAATACTTATTAAATAAATAGATAAATGTGTCCTTGAAGCATTGTATGGGAAACACATGGTTTAAACCACTGGTTCTCAACCTTTTTTAGACCACCACCCCCAAAATAAAGGTCCCAGAGAGCGGGGACCCCCACTGTAGCTGATAGTGGTTGAACACAGACATGAACATTGAAGAACAGTCATGTGGAGACAGGACCATCTATAAGGGGGAATAAAGGAGAGATTTTTGGGGTCCATCCATAAAGTCAGTAAAATGATGGTCCATTGTTCTATGAATCTGTGATAACCACATTTATTTATTCATCTGAATAATATCCACTGTTATCCAGGAACGTTTATTATTATTATTATAGTCATCTTAAAGATGGAAATCATGGTTTTAATCACTAATAAAATGGGCTAAAATTGACCAAAAATTGTAAAAAACAAAAACAAAAGATGGTTAAATAGCATTTTAAAAACAAGAAGGTGGCAAAAACCACCAAAACAGTGGTAAAAAAGGGTTCAGTTTCAATATTGGCCTGAAAGTGGCAGAAAAAAGTTGGAACAAATAGATTTTAACTGGTAAATAATGAGCATGACAACTGGTGAATGTGGTTAAATTGGCAAAAATAAGCATTAAATGTGGTGAAAAGAGGTTAATAGTGACAATAATGGGTCAACGTATGTTACATTAAGTGGTAAAAGTGGTGGAAAGGGTTTATAAGTGCTGAACATGTCTTTAAAATGGAAACAAATTTCAGAAAAGGAATTGAAATGTGATGTAGAAGTGGCAGAAATTGGAGTAATATAGCAAAAATGCATTAAAAGGAGCAAAAAATATGACAAGAAAAAGTGATGAAAATAGGTTAAAATTGCAGGAAAAGGGTAAAAATGGGCTCAAATTAAGAAACTTAGTTTCTTAAAGACATCTGATGACCCCCTCCTAGTGTTACCAAGGTTGAGAATCCCTTATAGACAACATAAGGAGGTGGAAACAGTGCTTCTTATTTAGATAATTACACACCTAGAAATAGGAAAATCACATTTTAAAATAGCCTGAGAGAAATAAAGAACACTGTAACTTATAGCTGCTGTTTACAGTCACAAAATGAGCAAAGGCTGTTAAAATACAGTATGTAAATAATAATAATCTTAAAGGGATCCTTTATTGTTTTTACAAGTGTGTTAAAACCTTTGAAATGTCCATATTAGTATGAATGTAGTGAGTGTGTGAGTGTTGGTGGTGATTGGAAGGTCAGATGATTCACTATAGCAGCCTCGCTTCCGTCAGTCTGCCCCAGGGCAGCTGTGGCTACAATAGTAGCTTACCACCACTAAGTGTGGAGTGAAAGAATAATCCCTTAATTCTGTAAAGTGACTTTGAGTGTCTATGATAAAGCACTATATAAAAAAGGTGCATTATTATTGTTATTATTTGTAGTAGATCTTTAACGAAACACATTGTTTTGCACCATATTCATTAAATCACTTTTTAAAAATGGGATTAATTTACAAAATTTTAAAAGTTAAAGATGTTGATGTAAACCTGTTTTGTTTACAGAAAGAAGATAAAAACAATTGTGACCACAGGGGGCGACAGTTTCCACTCTGAAGTTTGGTAGTAGGCAATGAAACAGAGAAGAAGAGCTCTCCTAAGGGACCTTTACTCTCCCTTAAAGAGTGCGCTGACCCGCTCTGGTGGCTGAAGTTAGAGAGTAAATCACAGACAGTTGAAGGACTCCCACCTAAAAGGACTTCCGTCCTCATGGTTTGTATGTTTTCAACAGTTCATGAATACTCGCTAACTTCAGCTACCAGAGCATGTCAGTACACTGTTAAAGGGAAAGTAAAGGTCCCTTAGGAGAGCTTTTCTTCTCTGCTATTTCCGAATATTGAAAATGATTTTAAAAGGGTGAAAACAAGGTGTCAGCTTTGTGTTTGTATGAAGAACAGAGCAGAACGTGCTTTGCCTGAGTAAAAAACACGCCTCAGTCAAAGCGTCTCGTGTTATTCAGTCACTGCTGTGTGAATTAGAGAAGATGTGACTGCAACATGTCTGCGTTTGACCTCAGAGTCGAGATGAAATAATCTATTAAAACTTTACGATACATCGCAATCTCCCACTCACCGACTTTCTCTCCCTTCAGTGAGTCCCAGATGTGACAGTTGAAGTCGTCGTAACCGGCGAAGATTAGACGTCCTGAGTTGGAGAGAGCCACAGACGTGACGCCGGCGTTCAGGCTGGTGTCCTGGTAGCCGATCACTTCCTGGTCTGCGCGCAGGTCGTACATCTTACAGCTACAGTCGTCAGAGCCTGTGATGATGGCGTTTCCACTGGGGAAGAACTGAGCAGAGCAGGGAATAAGACTCCTTACTTTAGCTTGTTTAAGTTATTTCATAACAGTAATACACTGCTTTTATCTTATCAACATTTTTCTGACATTTCCATGACTTAATAATGACGTAATGCCACAAGGTGTGTAGTTTCCTCACAGCGATAGCGTTGATGTCACTGGTGTGTCCACTGAACGTCTGCTTACAGGTTCCTGACCTGATGTCCCACAGTTTGGCCAGAGAGTCACAGGCTCCAGAGATGAAGCTGTTTTCATCAGGAGACAGAGCCAGAGACATACAGTCCCCGATGTGGTTGGTGAACACCACCTTCTGCTTCCCGGTCTCCAGGTCCCACAGACAGCTGTAGGTCACACATGTTTACTGGGTTAAGATCATGGAATCAGTTTGTGTAATTTCATGTTTAATGTTGTTAAAAACCCACCAGGTGGTGTCACCAGAGGCCGTGATGATCTCAGAGTCACTGAGGAAGCGGGAGCAGGACAGATACCCTGAGGACCACACACACGTTAGAGCATAGACGGTTTTTTAATCGCAGTGTCATCAAACTGGAAGTGGCCATATTGGAGGTACTCAGCAGGTAAACAAAGCAGATCCCGAAAGTCGAACTAAAGGAAACGGTGAATTATTGCCCTGTTTTTGGCTGTATCAATCAGTCAGACCATGAAAAACATTTAGAGTTTTATAGACTGTTAAAAGTTATAATAATACAAGGAGAACAATGTCAAAGGCTATCAGAGGAAAGGAGGCGCTAGTGGTTAGCGAAGCTAAACCAGTCAAACATCTGGACAACATCTGATTTTGTTGGGCCCATTTCTTGTCAGGTAAGTGAATTGTTGATAGCAGCGCCTTGTTGATAATAATATAATTAATATCAAGCTACTGCATGTGGCATTATAGACTTAATATAATCACATTTAATAACTGCTACAGTAGCAACACAGTTGTTAAAATGTAGAGCTAAAATGTAGAGCTGTATTTCTCATTGTATTCCAGGTCAAAGGTCTGAACATTATCTAAAGGATGACCCAGATTGGGTTAAAAGCATGTAGTTGACCATACCAGGATACGCAATAGACGGAAGACTCTCTGGGTCGTCATTGATCCAACTCGTATAGATCTGCACCACCAATAAACCATCACTTTTCCAAGTCCTTCCCTGTATGTCTTTGCATCTAGAACACATTTTAAGGAGCTTTTCTGTTGTGTCGGACATTGAACCATCGCAGTGTTTACCCCCGAGTGCCTCCAATATGGCCGCGCATCCAGGTTACTGCTCAGAACGTGACGTAGGTGAAAACCCTCTATACGCGGAGTTTGTATATTATACATAATATATAAATATTTTAAGTGCCATAAAACACAGTGATCGTACAAAATTTAAACAAATTAATTTGTTGTTCTTTTAAAAATACAAGTGTTTTTTGGCACTCGAGTCATGTGACCAACGTCTTCCTGTCAAGGCTACAGTTCCTTATTACGGTAAATAATAAAGCCTGGGAGGAATGTCAAACAGTTTTCCTGCTGTGAAACGTGTTCAAATGTAATTTAGATTATATATATATACTGTATACGTATATACTGTATATAACGTAGTTTTCTGGTGCTTTGATTCTAACATGTTACTGTTAGTTTCATGTCACAGATGTTATGCTGCATTCAATTGCATTCGAAACCTGGATCCGAGTCGTCAATTTTGACCTCTGACGTAGATGCGTTTCATTCAGGAAGCTCGGAAAACATGACACAGCAAGCTGACGTTTGTTTTTATATTTTTGAGGAAGAAAAAATGCCTGTTGGGGAAATATACAGTATATGAGCTCCTTGACAGTAAGAGAGAGAGAGAGAGAGAGAGAGAGAGAGAGAGAGAAACGTCATAAGCTTTAAGTCAGACTTGACCGCTCCAGCAGGGGTCTATCCCACATGCTTCATAGAACCATAGACTGTAGAGTACATTGAACTATACTGGTTTCATTAGTTACGCAGAGCAACATTCAAATGAACAGAGTGGGGATAGAAACACACATGCCATATTAGACGGCACATAAAAGTAAAAGTTGAGGAGAAAGTGACTGTTTTCGTCTAACGGTGGGCGCCGCCATTTTGATAAAACGTCATTCCGACTGACCCGGGCTGCTTGGATCCTGCTCGAGTTCCCGAGTTGGGGTCCCGAGCCCAAGGGTCATTTTATTGCACTTTTCCGATTCGATCTGTCGGATTTATCCGAGTTCCGAGTGCAATCGAATGTAGCATAAGTTCTACCTCTGGTGTGTAGTATAAGTTTTCAGTGAAATGGTTCCAACTTTTGAGAGTTTAGGTTGGTTCTTCTTCTGTTGCGCAATTTTTCTCCACAATGTAAATGGTGAAACGACACTGCACCCAGCAGGTCATGTATGGTACTGCAGCAAACATGTAGCAGAAAGATTTTATCATGAATTTACAACATTAAACGACACGTCGAAGCAAATTTTTGTACTGAACATTATCAAAAATGTCACAAATGTATTTTGCATTATTGCATATGCTACACACACTCCGCCTATGGTTAGATGGTGTTTCCTTCATCCAGCAGGAAGGGGGAGGAGCCTAACTCACCTGTGTGTGCGTCCAGCTCCCTCAGGGTCTTAGGACTGGCTGCCTTGATGTTGTAGACCGTGCAGATGTTGTCCAGACCACCGCTGGCCACCAGGTTACCGGACGGAGCGAAGGCCACGCTCATCACCCACGCAGATTTCAGAGGGACGGCGGTCAGCTGCAGAGAGGACGTTTATGTTATTATTATATTATTTAGACGTTTACGTCAGAAAGAAAATACCTTTTTCTTTTTTTTACTTTACTCTTCTCTCTTTTTATTCTTTTTCTTTTTTCTTTTCTATTTTTTCTTTCTTTTTGTCATGGTTTTTTTGCTTTTTTTATTTAAAAAAAAGTGAAAAAAAGCAAACACCTGTTCTATGTATAAATATCTACTGTATATTTGAAGATCCTGGACAAGTGTATGAATTTAACTTCCTCAGTTCTTCTTCCTTTTTTTGTGTTTTTTTTTTTCTTCTTCGCTTTTTCATATTTTTTTCTCTTTTTTTGCTTTTTATTTCATAAAAAAAGTGGAAAAAGAGAGAGAGAAGAGTAAATACATGTTCTATCTATAAAGATCTACATATGAAGATCCTAAAAGCATTTCTAAAATAGCTGAGAAATGCACATTTATGTAAAGGATTCTCATGCATTCATTGATTATAAATGTATGTAAATATTTACACTGCGTACAGTTTAAAGCTGATTATTGATCTTCCATTTAGCATCAGTTAGCTGCTGAATTATTTGACTTCACACCTCACAGCATCTTTCTTTAATATTGTTTAGTATAATTAAAATATCAAAAATAAGAGGAATCTCCTGGTTTTGTGTGAGAATTTAGGAAAAAACGTAACTCATGTAAATATGAAATGTATATCTGAGACTGAGTCGTACCTTGTTTCCTGTGAAGGTGTCCCAGATCAGCAGCTTTCCATCCTGTGACGCACTGACCATTTGCCTGAGAGGAAAACACCATGAACACAAATAAGCTGTACATGCAGTAGACCACATCCACTCTAAACCAGGGGTTCTCAACCTTGGGGTCAAGACCCCATTTAGGGTCACGAGACACTGGGAAAGGGTCTCCAGATGCCTTCAAGAAACTAAGATAAATACTGTTTTTCTGCAACTAAACCAAACTCACCATATTTTAACCTATTTTCATCACTTTTTCTTGCAATATTTTTGCTTTTTTTAATGTATTTTTGCTACATTATTCCTATTTCTGACACTTTTCATCACATTTCAATGTCTTTTCTACACATTTTTTCCACTTTCCAGACATGTTCATCACTTATAAACCCTTTCCATCACTTTTCTACCTAATGTCACATATATTGACCCATTATTGTCACTTTTAACCTCTTTTCACCAGATTTCTTGATTATTTTTGACAATTTAACCACATTCACCATTTGTCATGTCCATTATTTGCCAGTGTAAACTAATTGTTTTTACTAGTTGCGATAATAAAGACCTTTATTATCAGACTCAGGGTCCATAAAAACAATGCAAACATTGTTTTCTTTGATTGGAAATAGGGATATTCATTTTTGACTGATGTCAACTTTTTTTTTTATTCCAAAAGGTTTTTCTCCTGTCTTTAAAGACATTATATCTAAAAAAGAATCAAAGATTCCACATTGTTGGAAACTAAATCAAGCAAAGAATTAAAATCCACATTAATGGGATTTCTGCAGTGCAGCATCTGAAGTCACATGATTCACGCTCCGCCCACTTCCTCCTCACCTGGAGTCAGCTGACCAATGCATGGCGTAGATTTTGGCCAGGTGACCTTTCAGATTCTTCCTCAGTTTGAGCTGAACCCGACCCACCGCCTCCACTCCCCCCGCAGAGGCCGACATGCTGCCGTCGTTTACGGCCTTACGAGCTGCCTGAGGGTGACCCAGAGAAGGACAGGAGTCAATAACCATCCATCCATCCATCCATCCATCCATCCATCCATCCATCCATTGAAAATGCTAACCCTAACCCTACGCTATTAATGCAGCACTTTTTTAGCAGCCAAGGTTGCTTCAAGTGTCAAAAACCTACATTTTCTATATCTCTATGAATATTTATCGTACAAGTTTGATGTTTACATTTATGAAAAGCTCATCTCAAGTGTAGTATTATACTTCATTGGACCAAAGCTGTACAACGTACAGTAAAAAGATCGCTAGGGGTCAAAGTTCATGATGTCACAAAAAAAAACTTTTTTCCTATAACTTGGCCACAAATTGAGATCCAGTGCTCAGACTGGTACCATTGAACAACATTTCCTTTCAATGTGTGACCTTGACCTTCACTCAAGGTCACAATTAAAGTCAAGGTCAGTCTTCTGTTTTTAGTAAAAAGAACAAACAGATACAGGTCGTCATTTTTGGCATTTTTTTCAATTTTCAATTGCCAAATACATATTTCCCTTGCAAATACAGGTATTGCCTAGTATATAAATGAATTAATCCAGTGGAGGTGTTATGAGCGCCAAAGTAATCTGTGATTAAAAAAAACATTAAACCAATACATTGTTTTAATATTCATAAATAAATATTTTAAATACATGTTTTCACCCATTTAAAAAAGTAAGATAACAATAACTATTATGTCTCGTAATTAAAAAAAAAAAAAAAAACATAAATATATCTCCATTGTAAAAGTTTTCCAATCCTTACACTGTAAAGTTTAGGCGACACTGAGAGTAAATGTTTGATCAAATGTTGGGGTGATTTTTGGTTTAAACTGCTGTTCCAACACATGAATCATCAAGTTTAATAAATATTTAGAATTTATACTTTAAAGGTCTAAGATTAGCAGAAGCTCTTTGGTTTCTGAGGCCGATGTGAGTCCTGGAGAGCTGCTGTCCTGCATGTTTTAGATCCACTCCCAATTTGTGTGTGCCTTTACCTTATATATGCATATTTTTATTATTTTTATTTAGTTTGATTTCTCCTGTAATTTAATGAAAATGAGCTGATAATGTCTAAGACACAGAAACTCTGCAGGATTGATCAATGTGAGGATGAGGATGATGATGATGATGCCGTGTGGACATTTGGGGCTCACCTCAATCTGTGCACGGAGGCCATCGCACTCCTTTTTCAGGGCGTCCATTTCAGCTTTCTCAGCTGCCATGGCGACGGTTTCTCGGGGGGGTTATTCAGGAAAGAGTGTCACACTGTGGCTGCGCAGAGGAGAAAAACAACACTAATGTTAGTGACGTTATTTAATAATGTGTGAAACAGAAACAGTGTCTGACCCTGATACCTCATCTCATCCATACCTGAGCACTGTTGCATCACCAAAGTCTAGAGATCAGATTAAAGAGTGTAATCCTCCTAAATCACCTCACCTTCACCCTCACATTTACTCTATCAACTTATTACAGTATCCTCATTATATGGTCTCACTTATGGAGCTAGAGTTGTGTCTTTATTATTCAATCAAAAACAAATGTTTAAATGCACACAAAAAAAAACCCACTTTTTATTGAAAATGTGATTTTTTTTTATTTATTGGTCATCATTTTTAAGTATTTGGGCCATAATATGGCTACTACACTTGAGTTTCTATCATTCAATAATAATATTTTAATTACTTCAATAAAAACATGTATTTTTCAATCAAAAAAGATTTGTTTTGCATTTGAACAGTTTTTTTTTGATTGATGTAAACTATTTTTTTATTGAATAATAAAGACACTAATGATTTGATTTAATTTTATTTTGAACAGGAGCACAACAGCAGTGTAACTCACAATGACAAAATAAATAATTATAATAATAATAGTTATTTAAAAAAAAGAAAATAAATCAAACAAAGCAAAAAGAGAACAAATGGTACAAAAATCCTGCTCGTGAAGCCTGTACATAATCAAAAAGGAGTATGAAGAAGTATATACTATATATCTAATAATATTCTTATAATATACACCTATTTACACTATAATATACAAATATATACACATAATTATTGATATATATCTATATAATTATACATTAATCTGTCCACACATACACAAGTATATGTTTATCTCTTTAACATTTGTGCTTCAAGAATATAAACTTTATGTATTTATGTTTAAATTACTTTAAATTCATATATATATATATTTTCAAATCTACCTCCATACAGCACCAAAATAAAACGTATTCTAACAGAAACTAATACACATGTAAAGGACGATTGAAATGAGTTTCCAGTTATTATCTCACTTCTTTACCTTTATTTTGAAAATTCAATCCCAAGAAAAGCTATTCAGACTTTAGAAAGTCAACAAATTGTGACATCCAGTTTATAATTAATGTAATAATATAATATACTGACGTTAAAGAGGCCTGAAAATACCCTGAAGTGGGTCAAATAAACTCCTCCAGAGGGATTTGGGGAAGTTTGGCTGAAAGATTATTTTAGAAACATTTTTCTGTGAAATCGACCTCAGGATTCACCAGAGCTGGTTCCAGTTTGATATTTTTACAGACACCATGAGAACAGATTACTGTATATTAACACATTAGTCACCTTCCACAGGAGGAAATGTTAAATGTTTTAAGCTCTGTTTGCTGACGTCTGATCCATTTATCATAATTAAGCACATACAGTGAGTAAAGGAGGCTTTTTATATTCATATTAAAATCAAACATCATCACAAACAATGTCCGATGTGTGATTTTATAATTTTATAACGTGAAAGGGAGCTGTTTGTTTGTGGTTTGTTGTAAATTTGATTTTTTTCCAAACCCAGTCTCCTTATGTGTGAATATTTAATATCAATGGGACCATGACGATGAGTATGCATGCTTACTTTGGTATTTTATTTTGAAAAGCTTGGAATAAAGTTAAACTTTTGTCATGTTTCGAGCTCGAGTGATATTTGGAATGCAAAGAGCAGCAGTTTTATGGAAGTTTGATTTGAGTCTTTATTATTTAATCACAAATAAATATTTTTCAACCAAAGAAAAAAGTTCAAAAGCAAGAAAATTTGAAATTTTAGACCCAAATAATTGCATTTGAGCACTTTTTTTAGTATTTAGGCCATATTATAGGTAGTGCATTAGTGTCTTTATTATTAATTAAAAAATAACAATAATATTTCATTGAAAGGAAAGAAAAAAAAAGTGTTCAAATGCAATTATTTGTGTCTCAAATATTTTTTTTTCTTTGATTCTTATTGAAGTGTTTTTTATATTTTTTTTATTATTGAATAATACAGACACAAATCAACCTCCATACAGTTCCAGGACAGATCAGTGTGTGTTTGCTTAATCCTCTGTCTGTGTGTGATAATAAGCTAATAAAAGCACACACACACACACACACTGATGGTGGGCCTGTCTGTGGTACTGAAAGTGGTCTCCTGCATGGGCTGGTTTTGCTGCTGGTTTTTAAATCCCGACAGGAGATCTAAAGGAGAAGCTTTACCGCTCAAATCTCCTGTTCATCCGATTACTGACTGCTCTTTACCTCAGGATCAGCGAGGGAGGAGGGAAGGGTTGATGTGGAAGGTTGGTTAAAAGTCAGAGAGCAGCTCCTCAAAACCACAGCCCATAGTTTTCCTTCATCGTACGAAGGGAAAAAACTAGATTCTGCATCTGAGAAGTGTCAGTGTCAGTGGTGTGACAGCTTCCTGCCACCTCACCATCCATCCTCTCTACAGCCTCTAAAGATCACCTTCAAAAGGGTTTAAGGAAGCACTGCAGTGGACTCAACGTTAGCTGTTGTAGTTGTTTGAGTTGCTTTAAAAGTTATAAATATAGTTGTCCTACATCCCAATAAGCTCTAAGCAGAGACAGCTTCTCTGAAATCACTAAAAAAGCTGAATAAGAGGCAGAAAAATGTCCTGGAAATCCATTTCCATCATCAAAGAGTCCATCAGTTCTAAAAAAAAAAAAACACATGGATGCTTCTGTGTTGCAAAAAGAACCAAAAATCCAGTTTTCACGTCTTAAAGGAGATGATTCATCTGCACGGGGCTCCACAGGTTCCTCAGCAGCACTCAAAGATACGTAAAGGAGGAACTTACCTGTCACACCTGCAGCTCCTGGTCCAACAAGCAGCTCCTCAAACCCCACAGTCGCACCTCGGGAGCTCTGCTGCTGCAAAACTCTCTCTTTCTCTGTGCCTTCCTACGCGCTGAAGAACAGATGAGGATTGGAGGGGATGAAGGAGATAAGGGATGAAGGGATAAAGCTCAAAGATGGAAATAGAGAGGGCAGGAGAGAGAGAGAGAGAGAGAGAGAGAGCGAGAGAGAGAGGAAGCTGCAGGTAAACCGCTTGGAGGAGAGAATCAGGTTATCAGGTCAAAAGACAAGAGGAGGTGTAGAAATGAAGGAGAAAGGGAACAGGTGGAGGTGAAATGTGAGAATATGAGAGTAAAGTGAGGACATATGCAAAGGTTTGTACTGAAAAAAACACTAAAGATGGAGGTTTGGGGTCTTTTTTTACACAAAATAAACTGATCTGATTATTTTATACACGTTCAGCATCACTTTATTGTTTCTTTGATCTTTAAACACACACACACACACACACACACACACACACACACACACACACACACACACACACACACACACACACACACACACACACACACACACACGTTGGTGATTGATAACTTCTGTGGAGATGGATGATGGATGATGGATGGATGATGGATGATGGATGATGGATGATGGATGATGGATGGATGATGGATGGATGATGGATGGATGATGGATGATGGATGGATGATGGATGGATGATGGATGATGGATGGATGATGGATGGATGATGGATAGATGATGGATGATGGATGGATGATGGATGGATGATGGATGGATGATGGATGATGGATGATGGATGATAGATGGATGATGGATGATGGATGATGGATGATGGATGATGGATGATGGATGATGGATGATAGATGGATGATGGCTGATGGATGATGGATGATGGATGATGGATGATTAATGATGGTTGATGGATGATGGATGATGGATGGATGATGGATGGATGATGGATGATGGATGGATGATGGATGATGGTTGATGGATGATGGATGATGGATGATGGTTGATGGATGATGGATGATGGATGGATGATGGATGATGGTTGATGGATGATGGATGATGGATGATGGATGGATGATGGATGATGGTTGATGGATGATGGATGGATGATGGATGATGGATGATGGATGATGGATGGATGATGGATGATGGATGATGGATGATGGATGATGGATGATGGATGGATGATGGATGATGGATGATGGATGGATGATGAATGGATGATGGATGATGAATGGATGATGGATGGATGATGGAGAACCAGAAGTTGATGGAGGTGCATTGGTTGGTTGTAGCTAATGAGCTGAGCTGCTTAATCAGGGTCTAATGGGATATCCGGGAATGTGAAATCTCGTTATGGAATTAGAGCAGGACAGGCTGAACGTGCGTCACACCTGATGCACTGAGTGCAGAGGCCACGGAAACAAAAAAAGTAAGAATCAATAATTAAAAATCACTTCCTGCTTTTTCAAAAAAATCACTGCATGTGATCAAAGTGAGAGGAGATGGAGATGCTGGGAGGATCTACGGGATCTGCAGGAGGTCGAGGTGATCTGAGAGAGAGAGAGAACAGGGTCCAGGTCAGGTCTGTGTAAGGCTCTCTGATTGGTCCAATCCACACCCTGTAATCTGAGCCCTCATCACCTCAGGAGATTTCCTTCCTTTTCTTACTTCCTGGAATCTGGAGGTGGAGCAAAACTCACGCTGATCGTCTGCTTCTCCTTTCCTGGAGGGCTGCAGTCCTGCATGCTTTTGATGATCTGAATCTGAAAGGCTGATTATGAATGTTTTATTATGTTAGAGCTGAAAACATGCAGCACTTCATTCCTCAAGGATCAGTTTGACATTCCTGTTGTCAGAAGTGTCTAAAGAATGAAACGTGCAGGATTGACTGACTGACTGGTGAAGGGTGTGTATGTTATTAATACCAGTCATTAGCTGGGTTGACCATCACCCTGGGAAGTGATGGAATTTCGAAAAACCCTTAAATATCACAGAAAAGTTCTCACGCTTTCATGAGGAGGTTTTTCAGACATTTCTGATATTGAAATGTGTCACAAAAGCGCCGTGGAAACACTTTTTCTGCCAAGACACGTCAAAGGACGTGACGTACCTGGTCACATGACCACGTCTTTCTGCAGCGTAGTCACACGGGATGAGACTCCAAAACAACCTTCAACAGAAACACGTTTAAAGCTCAATTATACTAGAAAATGTCTATTTGTACTGTCACCAAAGCACGAGTACGTAGTGTCTTAGGTCAGGTTTAGGGTTAGGTTTAGTCTTAGTCATGTGACCTAAACTGGCCAAAGAGGGCGCTGCGTATGAATAGAATGTCGGTATATTGATAAGGCAACCATATGGATAGCCACTACCATTACACTACAGTATGTCGACATTTAGAAATATTACTTTTATTTTGCAAAAATCTGTAATGGAAACGCAGCTATTGACTCCCAACTGAACCACAGTGAGGTGGTTTGTAAAAAGAGACTCTAACGTTTAGCGCGTCTAAGAAAACTGTCATGTTTTCACATTGAGGAGACGTTGAGTCTGTTTTATTCAGCGTTTAGTGAATCGTGATTGTTATTTTCTCTTGTGTTTTCTCTGTCTGTCTGTCTGTCTGTTGTGTCAGTGCAGAGCGGTTGCTATGGCTACCGTCCCAGTCTGTAATCTGGACTAATGAGCTGTGACAGACGAGGGCTAGCTCAGTTATAACCAGCTCTATGCTAACGAGCTAAAACAAAGCGTGCACGCCACTGACGCTCAGCTCTCCACCTTTGGCCTCTTCACTGACCACAGGAAGAACACATAGCATCATCTTAAACAGGGGTTCTCAACCTTGGGGTCGTGAAACACTGAGAAGGGGTCGCCAGATGCCTTCAAGAAACTAAAAATACAATTTCAGCCCATTTTTGTTTGTTTTTTTTAAATCCTTTTTTCTGCAACTACACCAAACTTTCCATATTATATTTTTGCACCTTTTAGTGCATTTTATGCACATTTTTCCACTTTCCAGACATTTTCAGCACTTATAAACTCTTTCCACCACATGTCACATACTGTATGTTGACCCATTATTGTCACTTTTAACCTCTTTTCACCAGATTTCATGATTATTTTTGCCACACATTTTCCCACTGATTGTCAAAAGCGTAAAAGGCACTTTGAAAACTTTCTTCTGCTAAAAGGTGCTTCATAATAAATACAGTTTTTCTGATTGAATAAATGACGTTATGCATCTCAAATAAATCAGATTTTATTATCTTTCTTTAATAGGAAAATACATCATGTCACAGAAATGAGATACATACACTATATACACTCATTTTATTCTGATTCTTTCACTGTCCAGAAACACTAGCTGCCTGTTGCATTGCATTCTGGGTAACCTGAGCTTGGCATAGTTAGTGACCTCTGACCCTGATCAGGGTTGTTAGTGGATGATTTATTATTAAATGCATTTATCTATTCATTTATCACAGATCATTACTGATTTATTAATCACTGATCATTACTGATTTATTTATCACTGATCATTACTGATTTATTTATCACTGATCATTACTGATTTATTTATCACTGATCATTACTGATTCATTTATCACAGATCATTACTGATTTATTAATCACTGATCATTACTGATTTATTTATCACTGATCATTACTGATTTATTTATCACTGATCATTACTGATTTATTTATCACTGATCATTACTGATTCATTTATCACTGATCATTACTGATTTATTTATCACTGATCATTACTGATTTATTTATCACTGATCATTACTGATTTATTTATCACTGATCAATACTGATTTATTTATCACTGATCATTACTGATTTATTTATCACTGATCAATACTGATTTATTTATCACTGATCATTACTGATTTATTTATCACTGATCATTACTGATTTATTATCACTGATCATTACTGATTTATTTATCACTGATCATTACTGATTTATTTATCACTGATCATTACTGATTTATTTATCACTGATCATTACTGATTTATTTATCACTGATCATTACTGATTTATTTATCACTGATCATTACTGATTTATTTATCACTGATCATTACTGATTTATTTATCACTGATCATTACTGATTTATTTATCACTGATCATTACTGATTTATTTATCACTGATCATTACTGATTTATTTATCACTGATCATTACTGATTTATTTATCACTGATCATTACTGATTTATTTATCACTGATCATTACTGATTTATTTATCACTGATCATTACTGATTTATTTATCACTGATCATTACTGATTTATTTATCACTGATCATTACTGATTTATTTATCACTGATCAATACTGATTTATTTATCACTGATCATTACTGATTTATTTATCACTGATCATTACTGATTTATTTCCCGAAGTTTCATGAGTTTTAGTTTTTCCACTCAGTAAATAATTAGCAATGCAGCTGATGTAGTTTGCTGCCACCTGACGTACAAAATCAGTACTGCACCATAACTCACCATTGAACGAATATAGTTTCTAATTTACAGATAAGCATACATTTCTCCTGTAATGTAATATCTAATCTATAATATCTATCTGTCTCATTTGTTGCCACAAATTCGTATTTTGTGTCTATATGTAATGTCTGGGCTCTGTAGTTAACAGCAGCAGAGAGAATACGAAGCAAACATTCAAGTATAAAACATTTTATTTACACATGTAACTTTCACATTCAGTCCCAGCTTGTATTTTATGAGCCCGAAGAAGAAAAGATCAGCGTTGAAGGTCCAACACAGTAAAGATTAAAACAGTGAAACAGATCATCCCTGATTTCTAACCCTTAATCATTAAAAATCATGTAGATTTTAAAGGCACAGGCACATTTTCTAGATGAAGATGTAAGCTTTCAGTGCATGTTATAGTGCAAACATAATAATAATAATAATGATAATAATAAGAGCTGTGAGAGATTTGGATCAAAATTAATTCATGCAAATTTTACGAAAGCCTTTTTGTGAGGTTTTTTTTTTTGTTTTTTTGTTTTTTTTTTAGGACGGTGTCTCAGTGAGGGATGGCCGTACTGACTCCGAGGCCCATTTCCTTCTCACAGATAAATCTCCAGTACATGGAGCAGGGAGCGTCGTACCAGCTGCGAATGGCCACGCGCTCCAGAACGCGAGTTTTCACGATGTAGCCACAGTCCTCGTCAATGTGGTTGTTGGGCTCGCCTTCTTCCCAGAACCTGTCAGAAAAACATAAATCAAAAATCATCAAAAATCTCTGGATTTCCATAAGATTTGTATCACATAGCATGATAAGAACAGGTTCGTAAGTTCATGGGATCCCAAATGGTGTCCTCTGCTATAAACTAATGATGCATCACCAGATTTTAATCATACTATAACTGTATATAAAGTGGTGAGTGTCCATTAGAATCACATAAAAAGGATGGAGAAGAGTTGTCATGACCTCGTGAGCAAAGTTTTAAAAAAGAACGAGGGAAAAAAGGAAGAAAAGAGAGAAGAAAAGAGGAAAGAGCTGAGATTCATCTGAACAAACAACAGGAAGAGAAATGAAATACTTCTTAGAAAATATGATGAGTTGCAAAAAGCCCGGAAAGGTTCGCGCATATGGAAAAAAACAGGAAGTCACAGAAACATGAAGAACTTATTAAAGGGGAAGTGAAACAAAAAATTGACAAATGGATATATTTTGAATAAATGATAACAAAGCATTAAAGTCCAGTTGTTAGTTTTGTGTTTTATTGATAATCAGACCAATGTGAGCCACATGGTTCACACAGTGCAGAGATACATGGTACACCTACCCTCCAACCAGAGGTGAGCCATCCACCCACTTCCACTGGTCCTCTGTGTGCTCGTCAGTGATCCCAAACCAGAAGGCGTTCCAGTGTCCTCTAGGAAGGAGATCCCACACAAACTTCTGAGATGTGAGAGAGAGTGTTTGATATCCATCAAAAGTTGTTTATTTAACACGCTTTGTGTGATCTAACAAGTTCAACTCTACTGGTTCATATTGGTTCTGTACGTCTCTAACAAGTACAACTCTACTGGTTCATATTGGTTCTGTGCGTCTCTAACGAGAACAACTCTACTGGTTCATATTGGTTCTGTACGTCTCTAACAAGTACAACTCTACTGGTTCATATTGGTTCTGTACGTCTCTAACAAGTACAACTCTACTGGTTCATATTGGTTCTGTACGTCTCTAACAAGTACAACTCTACTGGTTCATATTGGTTCTGTACGTCTCTAACAAGTTCAACTCTACTGGTTCATATTGGTTCTGTACGTCTCTAACGAGAACAACTCTACTGGTTCATATTGGTTCTGTACCTGTTCCTCAGCCGTGTGGATCATGGCCAGGTACGCTCCCTTGCTCTCGCAGTAAGACTTGCTCTCGGGCCAGTCCCTGGTGTTCCTGGATACAAAGTAGCAGCTGCTGTTGAAGAGATGCCAGTCGACGGGACACACGATGGGGGCCGAGGTGGACTTCTGTGTGGGTTTGATCACCACAGGGGCTGAAGCACAAACGCATCAAATCTACTCAAGTTGTGCAGAGATTTGAAAGCTTTTACATGTATTTAATATTTAATATAGGCCGAGCAGTCCAAAGTGATCATCTGGACAGCGTGGAGCTGTTTACCTTTGGTGGAAGAGAGTTTGGCCAGAAGCTCGTCTTTGTCTTTCTGCAGCTCGTCTCTCTTCATCTGCAGCTCGTCTTTGTCTTTCTGCAGCTCGTCTCTCTTCTTCTGCAGCTGTTTGTTCTCCTGCTGCAGTTTGTTGATGGACTCCATCAGTGCGGTCATGTTCGCATCGAGCTTCTGACTCGATGCACTCGCTTCGTCGACACTGGCTTGGGCTTTATTTTTATCTGTGGAAGACATGTGTTGTGGCGGTTTAGGTGAATGAGCTGGAGTCAAACTTTAGGGTTGCTGGTCAGATGCTGACTCGGGTTTGGGAAACAGAGATTTGGAGGTAAACCAGCTTTCAGTGTGTGTGTCTCAGTGAATTTGCTGTTGTTCACTTTTCAGACACACCCAACAGCAGGGAGTAGCTCATAATCAGGGAATCTTCTACAGACTTACATGACGAGAATGTCTGGAACAGAGGTTTTTAAAATGAGGGTCAGGACCCAAAAGTTGGTCTAAAGCAGTTTTTAGTGGGTCATACAAAATCTTATATTGTGCTTTCATTTCTTGCTTTTGTACGATTAAAACTAGAAAATATTTTTTCTCCAGCTCAACGTTAACATAATATACTTTAATATTTTATCATTAATATTAACCATTGTAAAAGTACTTTTCTAGGCATTTTTTTCCTTTGAAATGCTCCTGGGTGGTTCAACTTTTTGAAGTTGGTGCAATAAAAACAGCCGCAAGAAAGAAAAACAACAAAATACAAAATGACCACAAAAAAACACTACAGTAGACAAAAATTGTCAAAAAAAAGACACTACAACTGCCTGAAAGAACCACAAAATAACCTTAACAGAATGACACAAAATTACTTAAAAAGATGTTTTTAAAAATTATCCAAAAATGAAACATAAAAAAATTGCTCAATATGACACAAAAAGACAATTACAAGATGAAAAATTACATAAAAAGGCACAAATAGACCCAGATAAATTGATCTCATTGAGATTTCAAGCAAACATTACCTGTTTTATATTTCATAATAAACTACAAAGGGATGTTTTGGGGTCCCGTAATTGAGAACTACAATCTAGAACATCCAGAACTGCAGATATATCTGCCCACCGATATTATCGGCCCACCAATTTGCAATAAAAGGTAACATTGAACGTCGGTATCGGGTTTCCCACTCATTTTTAAAAACTGATTTGTGCTGCTCTGCCTCGAGTGCTTTGTGACCAAACTTACTTTGTTTGTGGTGTTTCACTGTTATCTACTGATGAAAAATTATATCGCTCTACTTTTCCACCCTCTCCTCATTTCCTGTCAAAACCGGACGTCCCTGAACGTATCCTGCGTGGAGCCTCATTCCTTCTACAAATGTGTTGTTAACCTTCATTGTATGAGCTAAAGCAATGTTGGTTAGAGTTTTTAGTATGTATACAGTGTTTCAGTCATTTTACGCGGTAATTTATACTTGCTAAGCGAAGCTAACCGCTAACTCGCTATCTTTAATAGGAATGCAAAGATATTTCCTAAATCGTCTAAAAATTGATGCAAATAAAAGGGGATTTAAATGGATCCTGCACAGTATGTGCTTCAATACTCTGATTAAACAATAGGGGGTGCTGGGACTGTTTTAGTGACGCTTGTTTTGACGTCACGGTCTCTGGTTCAGCCGCACACTCGAAATAAACAGATCATTTCTGATCATTTCATCCTCCATTTCCGGTCATTTCTAAATTTATGGGAACATTATTGTGTGATATATCATTTCAAAGGTAATTCATTGAAGATTACGATTATGCCTCTCGCAATTCCATTAGGGGCCTGGGGACCCCCCTTTTTTCAGCAATTTCCAGTAAAGTCGTTTTCTCATTTATTTGTGAGTCAAATATTGCGACAGTTGGTGATACTGAATTATTGACACATACCAATATATGAATGGGGCCCATTACTCCATATGTGCCACGGGGGCACCAGGGAGCCCCGGGGGGCCCATTTTTAATGCTCGTTGAATCGGGCTGTAATTTGACATATTTGATATTCTATGAACAGATGTCTAGAGCCTCTCAGAGATCTTTTTTAACTTTGTGGAACCGAGTCATTTGACTGAATTATCAGGAACGTGGTACGTGCTATTCAGCGCGGGGACATTCTGCGGGCCCGGCCATAGTTCATCAGAACTTGTTCTTAAAGTGTGGGTGCATGAGACGCACGGGGGGGGGGACTCTCCTCGTGTGCATGGACGTGAGTAGTATCTGGTTGAAACGGGTTCAGGCTTAAACAGACATCGGCTTCATATCCTTCCACCCCTAATTATTACAAACCCATAAATGATCTTTTATAATATATTCAGTTGTGTACTCACAGTGAGCAGACATAGATATGATGGAGATCAGCAGGATGACACACAGTGCAGCTAAACAGATGCTGATGAGGCGGTACAGCCCCAGTCTGCTGCTTTTAGGGTCCACTCTGACCGGGGATGTCCTGTGACCTGAAGGAAAACACAAGGAAGGCCAATGTTACCTCTGTATTAGTCATTTTATCATGAAATACATTTAAAACATCCTCAAACATTTCTGGGATTAATTCTCCTGCAGGGGAGCATCAGAGGAATCTGAGCTCTGTTCAGACTTGTAAAAGTCAAACTAATCACTAAACACAGCGTGGGAACCTATGGTGTTATATAACAGTAAAAAATGAAGAGTTGTTTAATAATTCATACACAAGCCCAGAAATAATGAACTTAATAATAAGATAAGTAAAGTGAGTGAATAGGTGATAAAGTGTAATGAGATGAAATGTTGTTACCTGTGTGTCCAACATCTGGTCTGGGGTTCATCTCGTCATAGTTAGCCATGTCGTCATCGATCAGTTTGGAGTACATCCCCTCACAGGGAGCAGAACCACCGGTGGTCGACATTCGTCCAGATACAGATTAAACAGACTCAGAGTCAACTGTGTCTAACTACAGCTGTGTGTGTGTGTGTGTGTGTGTGTGTGTGTGCGTGTGTGCGTGTGTGTGTGTGTGTGCGTGTGTGTGTGTGTGTGTGTGTGTGTGTGTGTGTGTTCAGCCACCTCTGTTATAAACAGACCCAGCCTCCACGCCGTGCTGACATCCTGTCAACACTTTCAAAGTAAAAGTAGAGCATTTGTGTGAGCATGTTCAGCACTTATAAACCCTTTCCACCACTTTTTCACCTAATGTCACATATGTTGACCCATTATTGTCACTTTTAACCTCTTTTCACCATCATTTCTTACTTATTTTTGCTAGTTAACCCAGGTCACGATTTGTCATGCCTATTATTTGTCAGTTTAAACTAATTGTTCATACTTTTAAGCCAATGTTGACACTTTTGAACCATTTTACCACTTTTTCGGTCTGTTTTTATCCACTCTAATTTGCAACTTTTAACCAATTTTTTTGGTTTTTAAAATCCCATTTCACCACCTTTTCCACCATATTTCCAACCCATTTTATTTCTGATTTTCTGATTGTCGTTACAACCTCTGATTAGAATGAAACCTCTAAACTCTAGTGCATCTCCATCTACAGCTAGAAACGGCAACTGGATGTAAATATAGAGCAGCTTTATTGACTTCCCTTCATTTTTCTCTTATTATTACTGATTGACTCCTAAAGACGCCACTTTTTTTGGTTTATTCACATATTTCATTTTTTTCAGAGTTTATTACGTAGAGTTTTGTGAGTGGAGAGTTTTTATTCACATTTTACCACAAAGGATGAGAAGTTTTTACTAGATATTGGCGATTGTAACTATTTTGGGTATGGGATTAAAAAAAAAAGACAATGACCCTCATAAGTTTTGCTTGCAAACATCTTTATGATTTCAGGTCATTTACAGTTATACAATTCAGTCATTTACATAAATAGAAATATAAAACACGTTTTTCCTCTTCTTTTCCTTCCTTAACTTTATTTTTGTCAGTGGACGGTTGTAGATGAAAGATTTGCTAATAGTAAATAAAAGCCACACTATGGATGAGGAGTGAGCTGTTTCAGTGACAAGGCTCCCTCTAGTGGCCGTGAGAAAAATAACGCATGTCATTTAACGAACTAACAGAAAATGAACTGGTTTCCAACAGTGGGATTTGACTCCTAATCTTGACTTTTCTAAGATGCTGACAGCAACACATCATGATGTTTCTCAGGACGCTAGCTTCAAATGAGGAATAATTTAGTTTGAAGGTGTCAGAGTTTATTATAAGAACAGTATATTTTGTGCTAACAGGGTGTTTAAGGTCAGATTTAAAGGAAAACTCAGAACAGAAGGCTTTGAATAACGGGTGAGAACTTCTTGACGATCACTGCTCCCTCTTCTCCTCCTGTCCGTCTTTATTGATGACGTTCTTGAAGAGCGTGAGCAGTGGCCTCTGGCTCCTCTCATCCCAGCTCTTCATGAAGCCCCCGTAGCGTTTGCTAGCCGGCGGGCCACTCCAGCGGAAGTGCTTCATCTTGTACGTGGCGTCTTTTTTCTCCTGGAAGTCGGTCGGAATTGGCGCCGACTCTTCCTCTGCTTCTTTGGGCTTGTCCTCCATCTCTCCGATGATGCCAAGGAGCTCCCGTCTTCGCATCTCTCCGGGGAAAACCTCGGCCGATTCCTCCTCCACATCGTTGGAGGTGTAGATTTTAATCGGGCGACGTTTCTTTCCGACGGGCTTCCCCCAGCGGAAGTGCTCCATGGAGTAGGAGCGTTTGGCCTGAGGCGAGGGGGAGGAGTAGGAGGCTATGGTTAGGTCAGGGAGGAGGCCTGAGAGTGGAGGAGGTTGAAGGTGGGCTTCGCCGGGAATGAGGGGCATCTCGTTGGGGAGGGAACGACAGAGCTGGATACACTCCTTAAAGACAGAGATAGAAAACACATTCATCGGGACACTGGTGACGCTCAGTGTTTTGGAAATATGGAGTTTCTTCTGGATCATTCCATGTCCTATCAACAAATGGTCCATGCACTTCGGTCTCAAAGAATTCTAAAATTTGTGCCAATTGTTCCGTTATTTTTCAATATTCACACTAGAAATGTTTAGTTTGATGAATACTTTTTTAGATATGGAAGATTTAGTGATATTTACCTTTCACATATAAAGGTAAATATGGTATAGTAATAAGCTCCACCTACTCTCTGCTATACATCCTATCTGGTGGACATGTCAGCTCCTCTAAATAGTCACAAAGTCAGTGTGTGTTTGGGTCTGGAACATGTTTGTGTCTTCAGTAAACTACTTAGCATATGTCTCAGCTCCCTGTAATGTGATCAGCTTAGAGCTATGAACATAGACTGTTCACATCACTAATGATTAGTCACAGATATGCATTGGTTCTAGACTCACACGCTCTGGAAATATGAACAAAATACTTTTATTTACTATTTTCATTGGTCCATAACTGCATGTGGGAATGGAAGAAAAAATGTGATCTCTGTTTTAATGTATAGTATAAATAATACTCTTTCTTGGGATATAAAACATTTTTTCTTCTTGTGACTTTTTATTTTGGACCCCAACTTTGTTATTTATTGAAAAAAATAAAACATATTGAAACTCCTTTACATGAGGCCATTGTAACTTTAATCTGTGTCTTATAATCATTTGTTGTTTATTAGTTTTTCACTAGTAACATAAAAAATATAAAAAACAATTGCATCAGAAAAACATTTATTTTTGAAATATTGGAAACTTAAAAAATGAAGAAAAATAATGACGCACAAAAATGGACATACTAAATTGTATTAATCCGATCAAACTAAAAATGTACAGTGTGTCAAATGAATAATCACAGAACAATTGGTTAGAATTTCAGAATATCTAGAGACTGAAGTGAGTGATCATTAACTATGATTATAAGTAAATAAATTTTTTTCTTAATTTTTAAATTTTTAAATTTCTACATTGTACTTTCCCTGCATGCCCCTGTGTTCCCATACCTGTAAGCTGCTGGAACTGTGAATTTCTCTTGGAGATGAATAAAGTATCTATCTATCTATCTATTTTTGATGTTTAGACTATTCTACATAGAGTATGAGAAACATCTACTATCACTAGTGTGATCAACACTAAAAGGGGAAAAATGTGTGTTTTTTTACCAGCATGCTGCTCTCAGAGTCAACCTGTTGACAGCTCGGATGCTCCCAGCACTGGCTGACAGCTCCTCTGACCACGCCCACCAGCGTCGCCGCCACCAACACCCACAGAGGACACATCCTCTTGTTTTCTACAGAGTCATAGCCACAATCAGCATCACATAATCATCACTCAGAGAACTCTATCTCTCATTAAAAATGAAAAAAACAAACATGAATTCACTTTACATGGTCAATATTAGATCAATAATAAATGTGCTGCTGCACCAAAAGGAATAAAATGCATTATATGTATATATATATATATATATATATATATATATATATATCAATTTACAGAGGAAAATTATATGTGAACATCTAAAAACAACATTTGAAACAATCACATTGTAGCAAGCAAGCAATATACAAAAAGCAAATTAATCTGTTAATATATTTTAACAATGATTTCTAAGGAAATGTTTTTTATAATAAACTGGGAAAAAACATATCATTTTTTTTTCAATCTGTTGCTTTAAAAAACAGCCTTTTATTTCACAACAGATTAAATTAAGAATAATGTCATTGGCACGCGTACATTTAACAAGATAATTAAGAGATTAAACATTAAACGTCATATATTTATTAATTTTTATCGACAACAGAAAAACTCAAACGTAGCAGAATGTGTTTCATGTTTTCTTTCCTAATTACATAAAATGTCTAACAATAACAACATTGTTGGATTAGTTACTTTAATTATTTTATTATTTTAATAAAAATATTTCTTCGCTTTATTTCTGTTTTTTGTCCTTTTACACCATAAAAAAGTATCATTTTACAGTATTAAGATATGAACTATTATTAGCTTGCTTTATAAATAATTACTAAAATTGTGTTTTACATAATTACTTAAATTAGTTTTTTTTAAATCATGGCCTTAATAAAAAACAAAAAAAAACAAAAAATAATTGTTTAAAAAAAAACTTGTTTATCTAAATATTTATAATTGTCGAATTTAAAAGGCTTGATTTCTAAATGGCATATTGCTATATTCATCTTCAACTTAGTTTCATATAAAGTAAGATTAATATATATATTTTTAGGATTGTTGAATTATGATTTTTCCGTCTCTCCTTCAGGTTTTCATGTTGGTATGAACAGTAATTATCATAAAAAGCTGAAATGATGATCAACTCACCACCTGTCCTGTCCTGTCCTGTACGTCTCAGTCTCTCCGCTGATCGGCCTCAGTGTCAGACTGAGATGATGATGATGATGGTGATGATGATGATGAGCTACTTGACCCTTGGGCTTTATACTCTACCAGCCAAGGACACGCGCACACAGAAGCACACGGCAATGACGTTGTGTCCCTCCCCATTCATGTTCGTAAACATGCTCTGCTCTCCGTGGAAATGGATTATCAATTAAATGTCATCTACGTCTTCATCATCATCATCATCATCGTTATCATCTCCATCTGAGTCAAAGTGACAAACTTTCCAGGAAAACTTACAAGTAACTCCACTGCATGAATAAAACTGTAATTTTCAATCCCTCGTTTAAACATTTCTAATAATTACATGATTTTTAAACTGTGATGTATCCACTCACACATGCAGCTACGCCTCATTTATTGATTAAATTTTAAAAAGGTACAATGTGATGAAGGGAGCTGAAAAAAGCAAAGCTTATCAAGTTCAGTCCGTCTTACATTATCTATAAAAACATACTTCATTTATAAAACCATACAATCATTGATAATACAATTCACTTGAATATAAATGAGCCTTAAATACAAACTATTGAAATAAAATCCTTCTAAAAAGAACGATAAAATCTCCAGTTTTCTGCAGCTGATCTACAAAGTTTGTTTAGAGTTGCTTTTAAATTGTTTTAATTCAGTGACGTCTGATCTGAAACGTGTTTAGTTTTGACAAGTATTCCAACACTTTTGGAAACTCTGGTGAGCAAATATTTGATGTAGGTTTCCAGCCGAGCTTCTGATCAATAAAAACACCTTCACTAAAGGTTTAGAGGTATTAAAACGTGTCTAATAAGCCGTACAAACCACAGGGAATCAGGAGTGCGCGGCTGCTGTGCGCCACAATGCGCCCTCAATCCATTTAGTGCGTTTCCCTCTGATGAATAGTAGGCGGAGCTCACAATGGGAGCAAAAAATGGGAGGGGGGAATTAATTCAGGGGAAGTGAATTTTCCGTACAGTATATAAATGTAGCACGGCCCACAACCAGGGGGTAACTGTCAAAGTGATGACAGAAGTGATATTTGTGAGGAGACAAGGCTGGAAAGAGGAAAGACGACCATGGGAACACATTTTCAGACCTCAGGTTATTATATTTGGGATGAATGAATTCACAGTTCACACGCACGCTCATCAGCCACGCACGTGCACACACGTTTCCCCACTGAGGAATGAATAAATAATCTATCTATCTATCTATCTATCTATCTATCTATCTATCTATTTGCTGGAATTCATCCATTTTTTTTTATTAGTTTCCTCTACTAATTCCTCCAATTCTGCTGCTTCAAATTTAGTTTTTCACTTCCGCACACTCAGCTCTCCTTCACGCTCCATGTTCAACATAACACGTACAAAACGTTTATTTAAATAGGGTGGTCTGCACCACTTCTGCACGTGCACCAATCATTGCTGCAATCTTAGTGAATTCCTCGCAGCAGGTGAGAGGCAACTTGTTCACCACCCTTTATTTCAGATATTAGTGAATCATTCACTCTTTCAATTAACCCTTTTTCAATTGTTAATCATCACTCTTCCCATTATTGGTCAATTTCCGTTTATGAACTTGGTTTTGTTCAGATTTAATGATCATTTGTTTTCATGAAACCAACACTTTAGTTTCTGCCATTCATTTTTGACCCATCAGTAGATCTCCTCCTTAGCAGAAAATATTTGTCTCATCTGCAAAAACCACCATTTTATAAATATTTGACACTTTCCATAAATAATTTATGTATAGGATAAATAGTTTGGGTCCCAAGATCGACCCCTGTGGAACACCACAGGTAATGCTTGAGCACATTGATGTACTTTAACACCGTACCGCTCCATTTTTTTCAGCAATATCCCATGGTCTATCATGTGAAAGGATATTAAAAGACTTGAGACGTTTTTTTAAGGGTTTTTTTTTGGTATTTTGTGATTAATAATGACTGCAGTCATGTGATATAAGGCACGGGAAAAGTGTATATTCTTGCGAATATATTGTAGAGATTAATTGAATTTGTATATATGAAGAGACCAATGTATCTACAACAATAACTAATGTTTTCACTGTCAGTTTTACTTCTGAATTGGACACTTGAGTCTTCTCTCTGTGTGGAGTTTGCATGTTCTCCCCATGCTTGTGTAAGAACACAACAGTGTAACCACATTTTAATGACAGCAAAATTTGTATTGAATCATTTTAACCCCATTTTTTGTTTTTCACACTTCTCCAGGCTTTTGTTTTGAAAAACCACAAAGGATGAGTTTAAACACATTGTGTATCTTGTTAAAATAACTTTAGTTTTCACACTAAATGCACACAAACGTTTCTATTTTCCTATTCGTCTACAAGCTTCAGTGTCGGCTAAAAATGAGAAAAAAGCAAAGGTCTTGCGGGTGCAGCAGGTGTTGTAAATGTCAGCCGGTGTATTGGTCAGATTAACACCTGAGCGATAGGGTGTCATGGTGGAAAGAGGGGGATCAAAGGTTCACCCAAAGCAGCAGCGTGACGAACAGATAAAGCTGTTCAACACTCCTCAGACAAATCATTTAACATCAACATTATTAAACAATATAACAATAAACTAATTAAAAAAAGGCAGAGGGTGAGGTTGTAGGTTTGAATCCCTTTAAATGAAAACATTCGTAAGGAGGAAATAAAAGGTTCCACAGTGGAACAGTTGAGGGTGGAGCTTAACAGGATCCGGTAACTGGAGCCCAAATATTGGTTTACACCTCAAATTGACGGCTTATCACTTTTATTTTGTAATCCATGATGTTTTTACAGATAATTAAAGAGACGTGGTGTGACGTCTGGAATACAGGTGACACTCCAAAAATTACAATATTGTGCAAAAGTTTCATTATTTCAGTAATTCAAACTAAAAGGTGAAACTATTATATTATATTGACTTATTACATCCACAGTGAGATATTTCATGCCTTTATATGTTATAATTTTGATGATTATGGATTTTGCATAATATTCCCATCTGTGGTACGTTCTACCACAGCATCATTTAAAACAAACACTGTTTGTTTTAAATGAATCTTTGCATTATTTGGTTCTAGAATGATGAATTGAAGCAGTTTTTCCATTTTTACATTTGTCCACATATTAGAGCTCATCAGAAATGTATGTAGCTATAAATGTTTTATATTTCTGTTGCTTATTATTCGCTACATTATCACAACTTCATTAAAGGTTTCCCTCAAGGTGTAGCTTTAATTTGTAATGAATCATTTTCCCACATTTAAAGGGGACAAAAGTCAGGGCTAATTACAAACATTCCATTTTAGCAAAGGATGCTGAAAGTCAAATCTAAAATGTTTTTAGACAGAAGAGTCACTGAAAAGTCTTTACTCGGAGGTTTTTCCTTCTTTTTGTGTCTCTAATGGAACAAATGGAGCAGACAGAAGAAGGTAGAAGGTAAACATAAAGCCATTAGGGAGCTGCCATGGCCTTGTATCCCACTCAGTCCATTACAAACAGACAAACACACACACACAATGCTCAGGTAGAGGAAAGGAAAGAGAAATAATGGCATTGAGGAGCTCGACTCTTGACATCGTGTCAGAGCTCAGAGCACTTTGTTCACTAACGTCTGCAGGTCAACTCTGGTCCGTAGTTTGTGAACTTTATTTATCTTCATCTCATTGAAATGTCTACATTTTTGGATACAACGTCTCCTGAGCTTGGGTTGGGTTTTTTTCTGGGTTGTCCAGGTCCCTCCCACGATCCAAAAACATGCACGTTACTCTTCAAAACTAAACATAAAGGTGAACGGGTTAAAAATGACCAAAGAAGGTGGAAAAGGTGATGAAACGGGATTTTAAAAAACACAGAAGTTGGTTAAAAATTGCAAATGACAGGGGTTCAAGTGTCAATATTGGCTTGAAAGTGGCAGAAAAAAGTAGGAACAATTAGATTAAATAATGGGCATGACAAATCACAAATGTGGTTAAATTGGCCAAAAAAAAGGCATGAAATATAGCGAAAAAAGGTTAAAAGTGACAACAATGTGTCAAAATATGCAACATTAGGTGGGAAAAGTGGTGGAAAGGGTTTATAAGTGCTGAAAATGTCTTGAAAATTGAAAAAAATTGCAGAAAAGGCATTGAAATTCAATAGAGAAGTGTCATAAATGGAGTAATGTAACAAAAATGAATTAAAAGGAGGAAAAATATGGCAAGAAAAAGTGAAAAATAAAATAAAGCATGGCAAGTTTGGTGTAGTTGCAGAAAAAGGGGAAAAATAAGCAAAAGTGGACTCAAATTGTTAAAAAAAAATGTATATTATTCATTTTTTGAAGGCATCTGGTGACCACCTCCCAAATTGGATATTGTCTGTAACTTCATTACTTTACAATATTTACAAGGCAGAATAATGTTGAAATTGCTCGTTTTCCTGCCTAAAATTTGCCATGTAACGTGAGAATTTATTCACATTGTTAATATTGTATAGTTTTAGCTACTTGTCTGTTACCATGTTCATTAATCCTTTAATCTAATATAATACATGGAATAGACCAATGGCTGCCACTCCCTTTAGAGGATTATCATGATGTCATAACTATTATCTATCACACACACACACACACACACACACACACACACACACACACACACACACACACACACACACACACACACACACACACACACACACACACACACACACACACACACACACACACACACACTTGTGTAAGAACGTGGCAGCAGGTAGGCACCTCATCTGCTTCTCATTCACTCCGTTTTTAGTTTGATTTTCGTTTTAAAAACATTTTAAATTTTTATTTGAGAATTACAAACACTTAAAACTGACTGTTTGCTGCACACACACACATTCAATGACTGTGTTCACCTTTCAGTCTGTACCTGTTAAAGACACAAACCCTGAAAATAGAAGTCATTTTAGGTGAGAGTCCTTCAACAGTACGTGATTACTCTCTAACTTCAGCTACCAGAGCGTGTCAGCGCACTGTTTAAGGGAGAGTAAAGGCCCCTGAGGAGAGCTCTTCCTCTCTGCTTCATTGTCTACTATGAAACCACAGAGTTGGAACTGTTTTTAATCCTCGTTAGGTAAACAAAATAGGGCATCTTTAACTTTTCCCGATTATTAAGTTGTTATTTTGACTGAAAAAGCTGCTAAATGATCTAAAAATCAGGCTGAATGTTTCAATCTAATAGAAAACAATGGGATGTTTACAGGAAGTGGGGCCGTGTGACATCATCAATCATGTGATTTCAAAATGGAGGAACACAGGCTCTAAAACGGTTAATTAGTCCTATTATTAAAAAGCGATTTAATGAATATGGTGCAAAATAATGTGTTTTGTTAGACATAGATCTTCTAATAAAAACATTTAAAAGGTTTTGGGCCAAACTTGAAAAAAATAATGGAGGATCCTTTTATCACTTATCTACGTTAACAAAAGGCAAATATATTTGTGTGCATTTGGTTTCACTTGTAATCATTGTACCCAACATGATTACAAGTGAAACGTTCAGAGACGATAAAATCATAAGGTTCAGACTTTAAGTATATATTTTCACTCCTGTATTTGTATTTAAAACTTTTCCATTTGAGAGTTTAATTAGGTTAGGCTTAGGTTTAAAATCAGGCACAAGAATGTGTTATTAATGTGAGTCGCGCTGCGGTTGCTAAAGTGCGGTAACATGACCAACATGAGACGTCAGACCAGAGCAGTGAAAACTCCTGACATTTTGTTGACTGGGATTTTTATGAACAAATTTATGAATAATATGATTTGATGATCACGAGACAACAGCAGACAACGGAACAGAAGGAAGACTTCATATATCTAAACAAAAACAATCATGGAAATGAGTCGTCATATTTGTCACCAGCACATTTAAAAGGCTCTTGTCGTGATGCTAGCAAAGTTTAAAGCTCATTAGAAACATCTAATTAAGATTGAACCATTATCCACAAAATTTAATCATCTATTTTTGGCTTTTTTTTACATTTTCCAAAGCGCCCCAATGTCCTGAAACAACAACAGAGAGCTAAGGAGGTTCAGGATGAGGTCGGTCTTACTGACTGGTGTTTTCCTGCTGACTGGTTGGTGTTTCCAGTCTTATACTGGTAACCCTTTGACCTCAGATGACCTCACCACTATTGGCCAGGTCCAGGATCTACAGCCAGACAGTTTCTCTGGAGCTAACGCACACAGAAGATATCCAAGCATGAGAAGAGGCAGGAACGTAGCAGACACGGAACGCTTCAGAGACGACGAACTGGACGTAAACAAGGACGATTACGAAGATGCTGACTGGCATCCTCCGTCCTCGCTGTTGGAGAGTCACATTGACCTCATTTCAAACTCTCCACTGATGAAGTACAGCGACGACACCGGCAGAGACGACAGCAATGACCCGACCTCCAACAGGACCCCAGGGTCGGGTCATTGTGGCGAGTTCAGCAGCCAGCTGACGCCCAATGGGCAGTGCCGCCTGATGGCTACGCTGCCCACTGTGGGGAATGCTGAAAAACTCTGTCCAGACATTCTCCACTGCACTGAAGACGTCTCCCATTGGCTCAGTGAGAACAGGAACAGGAAGGAGCAGGTGGAGCAGCTGAAGGAGACGATGTCAGCGCTGCAGGAGGAGCTGAGGAGCCATCAGCACCAGGTCAAGGCCTTGGAGAAGCAGGTAGAGCTTTAGAACAGCCCGGGAACCCCAAAATAAAGGTCCCAGAGAGCGGGGACCCCCACTGTAGCTGAAGGTGGTTGAACACAGACATGAACATTGAAGAACAGTCATGTGGAGACAGGACCATCTATAAGGGGGAATAAAGGAGAGATTTTTGGGGTCCATCCATAAAGTCAGTAAAATGATGGTCTATTGTTCTATGAATCTGTGATAACCACATTTATTTATTCATCTGAATAATATCCACTGTTATCCAGGAACAATTATTATTATTATTATAGTCATCTTAAAGATGGAAATCCTGGTTTTAGTCACTAATAAAATGGTTCAAAATGACCAAAAATGGTGGAAAAGGAGGTGAAATGGGATTTTAAAAACTACAGAAATTGGGTAAAAACTAGTTTAAACTGGCAAATAATGGGCATGACAAATGGTGAATGTGGTTAAATTCGCAAAAATTAGGATGAAATATGGTGAAAAGAGATTAAAATGACAACCAGGGGCTTCAGGGGGGCTGGGAGGGCGGCACGCCCCAGGGGCCCGGATATGAGGGCCTCTACCATGGCTCAGGGGAGCTGGAGAAGGCGGGCCCAGAGCCTGAGGCACCCAGAATATGGGCCGTCTGTCACCCATCATGCAGATTTATACAGGGGTTGTATAGACCCATTTCGTGTGACGTATGCATACTGAATTAGGTGCATGCGCGCACAGGCAAATCAAATTATGATATCATGAGCTTTATTATTTGGGTGCAAAGGACCCGGTCATTTGCCCCGCCCCGGATTAGTTCTGCTTGTGGGGTCAACATATGTGATATTTGGTGGAAAGGGTTTAACAGTGCTGAAAATCTGCAAAAAAAAGGCATTGAAATTGGAATAAGAAGTGGCAGAAATAACAGTAATGGAGCAAAATGCATTAAAAAGAGCAAAAATATGGCAAGAAAAGGTGACGAAAATAACTTCAAGTATGGCAAGTTCGATGTAGTTGCAGAAATATTGTAAAAATAAGCAAAAATGGGGTTCCTTGAAGAAATCCAGCAACCCCCTCCCAGGGTCTCGCGCCCCCAAATTCTCAACCTTGGATCCTTTAGAAGGTAAAGAACTTCACATCTACTGGGAGATGGTGATCCATAACTAAACAAAGGTTTCATTTATTCAGACAACTTTTTCCAGGAAATGTACTTTGATCTCCTGACATGTTTCCTCTTCTCTCTGTGTTTATCTCTCATGTCTCCACACTCACTAAGCTGTCTTTAACCCTGAATGCTAACAGGATTAGCTGCAGCTCCCTTTAGCCAAGGTCCTACTATTACCCACTATGTTTTACACAACACCACCCTCACCTGAGAGTTTCTAAGACCACAAAAAGGATTCAGGCAGCGTCGTAGTCTCAACTTTGGGCTGATAGAGCAAGTAATCCTCACTTTAACATTTGGTGGCCACAAAGTTTTACCATGTCAGTCTGGGGCTCTTCTTGATCTGTTAATAAAACAATTAAATTGAGGCCCAAAATAGACAATAAATGTGGGGATGTGATTAAAGCAACAAAGATCAGTGGTTGGATTACAAATGTAATTCTATTTCTCTCTTCTGTGACTTTCAAACATAAATAATCATGAATTGATTAAACTGACCTTCTTGTCATTTCAGCGAGGTGAAATCATTCAATTGAACTCGACCTCTGACCTTCGGTTAAAGTCGCTGGAGCAGCGTGATGCAGAAGCAGACACGCTGCTCCACGTCCACGCTACGCTGCTGCAGGAGCTGCAGACGCAGCTGAGGAAGCTGACAGCTACTGCTAAGAGCGTTAGCCTTAACGTGGGCGGCACAGTGACTGTGGTCAGAAGGAACCGGCCTCCACTCAGCATGCAGAACTCACAACCTCCAGGTGCTCATATATGACACATGCACTGAGGGGGGGGGGGGGGGGGGTTGTGAGCTGCATCCTGACTTTAAATGCACGTCCATGTTCTTCCCAGGTGGGCGCCCCCTGCCCGCCTGTCCCAACGACTGTGCATCTCTGTATCACTCTGGTGTCAGACGTTCTGGAGTTTACGCCATCGTCATGGCAGCAGGAGTCGCCCTGTCTGTGTACTGTGACATGAGCACTGAGGGTGAGACGTTAAGTTCATCTGCACTGTAGACATAGGTGGAGTTTGAGATTGTTGCCGGGGGGGCAAAAGAAAAAACAAAATCAAATATATAGACCATCTCGAGATTGGCGCCAACCACAATGTGTGTAACATATACAATCATGCAAAAATGATTAATACAATTTGTGATAATGTTCACCTCAAAAATCGTTTAATGTTGTAAATTCATGATAAAAAGCTTTCTGCTTCATTTTTTGCTGCAGTACCATAACATGAACTGCTGGGGGCAGTGTTGCTTCACCATTTATATTGTGTAGAAGAATTGCGCAAAGTCTCAAAAGTTTGGGACCATTTCACTATAAACGTATACTACACACCTGAGGTAGAGCCAACATCTGTGACATGAAACTAAAAGTGTGTTCACACCGAACGCAACTGTAGCGACTGCAGTCACTTCAATCGCCCCTGATGAGTCGTTTAAACATAGTGGTGCTTTTTGGTCACTTCATCGCTCCAGTGACGCGACAACCAGGGAACAGTGTGTGTGTGTGTGTGTGTGTGTGTGTGTGTAAAGCCGGCGACAGGGGGGAGAGAAAGACAGAAGGTTGATCACTTCTTCTCCGTCCGTATGTTTACAGCACTTATCAAAGACAGTTCCGCTTTTAATGATCAACTTAAGGAGTTACTAAAGGATGAGTTCTCTCAGAATGTCGGATTATTCAAGAAATGACTTTAATTTTGCCTCGATAAATTGAGGAAGTGTAGTACAGCCCTCTGCTGCAGCCGTCTGCACTGTAGCGGGAGGGCGGGGCTACTGCTGCGGCTCTACAGACAGTGAAGGATGGGGGAGTTGTTGCTTAAAGTCGCTTGAAATGTTCCATTTTTTCAATTTTGAGTGACAAGGTCAGGCGCGTCCAAAAGTTGTTGCCACAAAACAAGCATTTTGTGGCCACAAATGAGTACTCTAAGTTATACATTAGTCCAGTAGATGCTTTGGTTTTCCGTTCCAACCCTCTGACAAACAAACTGCTTTTGGCGTTTTTCTTTGTTTTTTTCCCCAAGTCTTTAAATATTGCCTCTAAATAATTTTTTGTTAGAGTCAATGCTACAGACATTGCGTAGGGCAAGATTCAAACCAGGTTCTTCTTTTTTTCATTTGTTTATTAACAATATAACAACATTTTAATCAACAGTTTTCCATTGTATACAATATTTTCAAACAAAGACACACACGTCACTCTTTACAACAAATGATTTCTATTTATACACCTGTTTGCGTGTCTAACGGGGTCATCCATTTGTCTGGAGGCGGGGGCTGGACCGTGTTCCAGCGACGCCGTGACGGTTCAGTGAGCTTTAACCGCCGTTGGTCAGAGTACCGTGACGGCTTTGGAGAGCCACACGGCGAGCACTGGCTGGGTAACCAGCACCTGCATCAACTGTCCAATCAGGGCCAATACAGCCTCCGCATCCACCTGCAGGACTGGAGCCACGCCCACAGACACGCCCTTTACAGCACCTTTAGGTGGGTGAGGAGGAGCAGAGCTCTACTCTACCTGAGGAGTAAAGTTTATACATCAGATGAACTCAATGAAAAGTGTTTATCTTTGTGGCCCTCACAGGATCTCTGATGAAGACGATCATTACCGCCTCCACGTGTCTGCTTTCAGTGGGTCAGTGCAGGACTCCTTCAGCTGGTACCATGACCAGCACGTGTTCAGCACGCCGGACACGGGACACATCTGTGCTGAGATCAGCCACGCTGGATGGTGGTTCCATCAGTGCTTCTACGCCAACCTTAATGGCGTCTATTACAAGGTGGGCGTGGCATCGACACAAACAGTAAAAGTAATGAGGAATTTGTGGCATCGACAGGATTTAAAAATGAGTATGTTAGAGTAACCGTGAGTTGATGACATTTTATATTCAGCTTTAAGTACAGATGTTTACGTATATGTGAAAATGTCTAATATTTCATAGTTTCCTGTTGATACCTGGAATGATATTACAATATTTCATTGCAAATAAAACCTTAACAATATCACTGACTGTACACATGGGGAAATTTTCATTAGGGGCTTTTCAACATTTGGGATGTAGAAAAATCATGTAAATTTAAATTTTCCGTTAGCTTAGCTGTGCTGTATGAGCAGCAGAGCTAAAAGTCTGTGTAAAGCAGAAATAAATGTGTGTTATGAGTTTGTCACGCCACAGAAACATGTGATTGACCACTGAGCCAAATTGATGACAAAATCGCTAAGTATATAAAATCAAGACTGAAAATCATGGAAAAACAACCTCTGAAACACTGGGGGCGTATCAGTAAGAGGTGCTGGAACCACGCCCACGCACGGGAAGGGCACCGCCTTCGTGTATTAACCCTAACCCTATGGGAGAGAACAGTGTGAAAGACCAAAAAACTTCGGCTAGGAAGTCTGGTGTGCTTCAGCAGCAGGGTCAGGTTTATGCTAATGATGGCTCCGTTACATAACGCTGCAATGATTTCTGACCCGCCCACTAAATCCTGAACACAGGAATTTGAAACAGTTTGTGACGCCCAGCTCCACAATGACATCATAAATGTTTGAATGGTTTTTTTACATGTTTTAAGGAATACATTTATAACTTACTTAATGTAAAAATGGCTGAATTTGCTTTACACAGAGTTTAACATGGAGTTGAATGATGGTCGTTCCACTCCGTTACCTTTTCGTGGTAACAGAGAGGAACGGACAAGATGAAAGTTGGTCACAGCCATCACACACTGAGTTACAACTCAATGGTTCCTGTTCTCATACCTAATGTCCTTCATTAAAAATTTGTTCTAAGGTTTCCATGGATACGGTTGATGATAACGGAGTGAAAAGGAAAAGTGCTGAAAATCGTCAATCGAACACGCGTTACAAAAAACAACTATTAAACTAGGATTTAAGATTTATTTAGCAATACACACTTGATATTTCAGTGAGTAAAATATTTCCTGTAAACAATATTTATGTGCCCCTAATGATAATTTGACCATATAAAGATCACAATTACCTTATATATTTTTCTGCTCAAATTTGTCACAGATTAAAAAACTCAAAAGACATTTGTTATTTATATATAACTATTCATTTGGTGATTTATTTGCAATGTTTATTTGACTTAAGTGTGTTAGATATAAATCCATAGAGTGTTTTAAAGACTCTGTGGCTTATCTTTGAAAACAATTGTTGTGATGAAGTTTATTTAATGTCCGTGTGTCTTCATCAGGGCGGACATTACTCTCTGAAAGCACAAAACCAGTTGGGGCCAGACGGCATCGTCTGGTTCTCCTGGAAGGACTCGGACTTCTACTCTATGAAGGCGGTCACCATGATGACACGCCCACAGAACTTCAGGTCACGCCAGTCGCCATAGTGATGATGACGCTTTAGCAGTTAAAAAATGAAGACGTTTGCAGGTTTTCTATAATTTATGTCACGTGTCAAACTCAAGGCCCGGGGGCCAATCAGGCCCATTAAGAGCGCTCAGTTTGGCCCGCAAGAGAAAGTAATTAAAAAAAAAACATGAATCAATGTGTAAATTACACAGCGCTCAGTTTTCCCATGATTATATCACATGATGGCAGTCATTTTTAGAAGCTAAATTGCTGAAAGAACTATCAATTTTTCCAAAACCCTTTAACTTTTCTGAAATTATTCCACAAAATTTCCCCAAATTAAATAAAAATGAATCACAAAATCAAGTAAATTTAAGTGTAGATCCTGCAGGGACTTATCTGTCACTTATTGCCTGGATATTGTCGGTGCCTTAATTAACTTTACTCATCATTTAAAGATGGAAGTGCAAAATAAGGCATATTATTATTTAACTTCCTTGTTTTTTAAACTAAAATTAACACATACAAAGCAAAGTAATGACTTCTCTTTACGTTCTCCCGTTTTTTGTGTTGTGGTCTGTGCATCAGTATTACTAGTGCAGTGCCCGTAGTATGTACAGTATATATGTAGCACTGTAATATAGGCTAGCATACATCTGCAGCTTGCTGAGAGGGAGAAGTAGAACTATGAAGAAATTTTCTTCTGTTGATTCATGTTTTTTATTTTGCCATTAAAAGGTCATTATGTCTCAATATAACTCCATTAATCAATCAATCTTCATTTGTATAGCACCAATTCATAACTATAGGTTATTTTTGTAACCCTGGTTCTATGAGTACTATGAGTGAGATGTCTCACTATGGGATGTCACCTCTGCTACATTTATTATTTCTTTTGTTAAATATTAGAATATCAAATTTAATAAAAAGATTGTTATGTGGGGTGGATATGCTAGCTAAAACGTCCAACCCTGCTCCTTTATCCGAGCTTGGGACTCAAAGAACCTATGACATCAGCAATGGAACTTGCTTTTATTTGAGAGAACCAGTAACATAGACAAAATTTCTTAACATTAAGCAGTTCTGCAAAGCTGCATTTAAAGAAATTATTTTTTACCAGTATCAATTCGGTCCAAATAAACCCGACGTTGCACACCCTTGAACCAAGCAGCAGCCATGTTGAAAGTCTCAGCTCAGTCTGTCCCTGAACCGCAGCTATATTTGAACCACAGACACACACAGACAGATTTCTTGCTTTATAGATAAGATGCGTATACTGGGAACTCGTGCAATGAGAAAGGTTCCACGCTGTCTGCATTTTTTTTGTGGGTTATTTTTCTGTAATTAATCATTTCTATTTTAATACGTTAAAGTTCCAGCACTAATTGAAATTTACAAAAGATTAACATGTGGAACAGTACGTGTACTAGAAAGTAGTTTTTGATTAAACTAAGCATAACAGATAATCATGGTTAGCTGCTATGAACATGTATTGTGAAGATGAACTCAACACAAAGTGTTTTAAAGTATTTAGACTTTATTTATTTATTGCAGTAATTACAGGTGAACGTTCTAACTCAGACTCAGAGGTTCCTTTCTACTCAGGACAGAACATCCCGGAACGACGGACCCCGTGAGGTCGGGTGGGGAGGGGTCTTTACGAGGGTCGCTCCCTGGGGCGGGTGACAAGCTGCCACCATAGAGGGGGGAGGTCGCCCTCCTTACGAGCAGGGGGCAGGGCTTCAGTCCGGGGACCTCCGGCTGGAGTCTCTGCCTCCAGCTGAGCAACCTGGAAGCACAAAGCTCACGTTTATACAGGATCCTTGTTTAAATTTCAAAATAAAAGCCTCCTCGCATTAAGAGTGTCAGGAAGTCAATATGAAGGATTAAAATCAACAAAGTTTTTGTTTTGTGAAAGTTTGCAAACTTTTCTTGTATTTAGTTTTGTAGATTATACTTTTTAATTTATGACTTGTTACCAGGGTGGGGGTCAATTATAATTGTAATCGCATAATTGAAAATTAATTACAATAATGGTGTAAGTATAATTGTAATTTTAAAAATCTGTTGCTGTTGTAATCATAATTGAATTGTAATTTAGTTTACAAGTGTGTCTTTGTAATCATAATGAAAATTTTATTCTATGCAAAACTTGGGTGAAAAACAAATTAGATATTTTTTAGTGTATTTTGATTTTGATTTGAGACACATTGACGCTAACACAAAGCTAACACAAGAGGAAGGTTAAGTTTTATGGGGTAACTTATTTCAGACTCAGTAATTGTGATTAATTGTAATTAAACTTTTGTTATTGAGAATGTAATTGTAATGGACTTTCAAGGGATAATCATAATTTAATTGTAATTGGGAAAAATGCCAGTCACTGTAATTGTAACTGACTTGTAATTGAACGCTGATTTGTCATTATTTTTCATCCTCAACTCCTTGTTGTATTAATGCAGCACTAATAATATGTATGTCATCTCATAGACAATGTCAAGGATGTGCAGTCGACCTTTTTTGGAGCCAAAATGTCAAGGTCAAGGTCGTGTCAAGCGTCAAAAACCAAAAATGTCTCTACAAATATTTATCGGACAAGTTTGATGTTTACATTTATGAAAAGCTCATCTCAAGTGGAGTATTTTACTTCATTGGACCAAAGTTGTACGACCTACCAGTAAATAGATCGCTAGGGGTCAAAGTTCATGATGTCACCAAAAAAAAAGGTTTTCCCTATAACTTGGCCACAAATTGATACACAGCGCTCAGACTGGTACCATTGAACAACATTTCCTTTCAATGTGTGACCTTGACCTTCGCTCAAGGTCAGTCTTCTGTTTTTTCTGCATCATTACTTTCAATTTCATAATTAAAAAGAACATAAAGGGACATTACTCAACAACAAAATACACACAATAATATGTATTTCACATGAACTATTCTATTTGCCAGTTTTCAATTTCTAAATACGCATTTGCCTTGTAAATACAGGTGTTGCCTCGTTGAAAATGTAATTGTAACTGAGAAATGTAAATGACCACAACCCTGCTTGTTATATTTGAACAGGAACAATTGATGTTGTGTGAAAAAGAATAAAAGAAGAAAACAAAGTTAAATTCTGTTGTTCTTCAACACCATCACTACTGGCTCTCACCTCTTTGTCCCAGCTCAGCATTCTCAGCTTCTTCCACTGCTCCCTCTTAGAAAAGTAATCTGGATACATGGCCTTCTCCGAGGGGTGCCAGTGGTCCAGCAGCCACTCAGGAGCCTACACATTGTTGGACATTCACTTTAAATGTAATGATACACAATTATTCACATGTATGACTCCTGAGCTCACCTTGTCGCAATCATATCTCTCGTAGGACGTCCCTCCAGGGGAGTCGGGGAAGATGTAGGGCTGAGGATGCTGTTTGGTCCAGAACTCCTCCTCCCCTGCCTTCAGCATCATGGTGGCCTTCACCATGTCCTTCTCAGCCTTGTTTTCATCAAACCGAGCCCGCAGCAAGCAGGCATAGAAACGGTATTTGTCTCTGAGAAGATAAACACAAAAATATTAAACGTCAAACAGTAACCGTTAAATATGACACAATCAATATTTATCTCTGCCACAGGCTGATCAACAGCGAAAATATACACAATCATGTTAGGGCTGAACAATTAAAAAAAACAATCTAATAGCATTTTTTTCCCTTCAATATTGTATGGAAGTATTGTATTTCTGCAAGTAAAATAAATAGTCAAAGTAAAATAATATTTTTAAAAGTATTGAATATATATATTATTTTATTATAAAATATATTTTTTTTTTAAGATAACATCTCATAATTATGACTTATCTTCAATCAATTAATTATGTCATACCATACTTAAGAATTTTTTTAATAAATATTTTACTTTTCCTAGTTTGTGTTTTTTTTACAGGCAGAAATGGGCTTCCATAATACTGTGAAATATGAGATTTATTAATATATTTTAATTTATTTTTTAAACTATATATATATATATATATATATATATATATATATATATATATATATATATCAAATTTATCATAAACATTATTCTTATAGACTAGGTTTATATTAAGATAAAGGAAAATGAAGCACAAATTAATATATTGCAGTTATAATACTTGTCACGTGCACACAATAACAAACATAAAATAAACATTTGCACTCCAGCCGTCCCTGGACCAGCTAACCAACGGCGCTATGTGGACTGAGAACCGATGTTTGGAGACCCGTGATGTAAACAATAGTGTTATTAAGGATTATTATTAAAACCAAATGAAAAATTAAGGATTATAAAAAGTCTTATTGCTAATTGATGAGCGCTTGATGAGTGTAGGAAAGCATTTATTTGTCAAACTGGAGGAATGTGTGACCTAACTAGCAGTTAGCTTAGCTTTAGCCGCTCATCAAACAGGCGGAACAGAGACACTGCTAATGTTCCATTCTCCCACCCGGTGACCGGTAACAAAAAGCTGCTCTCACCTGAATATGCACCAGGATTCCAAGTGTCTCAGTGACTTCTTGTAGAGCCGCAGCACTTTCTGCTGGTGCGTGAGATAGGCGGACGCCATTTTTCACCGTCCGCTGTCACCTTCTCCAGCGCCGCGGTGCATTGTGGGATTTTGTGGCGTTCAGAGACAAGTTCCGTAAACAACAAAAAAAACGCGCGTGTACATTTCTAAAGTTGGTGTTTAATAATCTGCTTTTATCTGATCAATCATTTTACTGCTGTGTGGAAAATATCGGTTTACAATGTATCACGGTTTTCGTGACGATATTGCTCCTTAGAATGTTTTTTTTTTATTTTACAATGTGTGCATATGTGGTCTGGTTATAGAGGTTAACATTACATGTGGTGTAGTAGTGCACTTTTATGTGCAGTAAAAATGAATTTTAGACTCAGACTGACTTGTGTTGTGTATAAAATTTGTGTTTTTGGAAAAAAAAAATGATTAATATCCCAATTATTGACAGTATAATATTAAATCCAATCACAATATATGTTAAATAGGCACCTGAGTTGCATAATAACCTGAATCATGGCAAAAGCATATGGCAGTAGCTATCCGTACGGTTGCCGTATCAATATACCGACATGCTATCCGTACAAAGCATCCCTATTTGGCCAGTTTAGATCATGTGATAGGTCAGCCATTGGTCAGTTTAGGTCACGTGACTAAAGCTGACCCTAAACCTAACCCTAAGATGCGACGTACTTGTACTTCGGTAAACGTACCAATAGCACCGGGAATTGTCCGTACGCCAACTGTATAAATAGGCAGTTTCAAAGCATATTATATCCCAGCCGTAATACTCTCATGACGGTCAACTAGTTTTGAAAACAGGTCAAAACAAAGCATTATCAAATAGTAGGTGGACAGTGGACTGCATATATTAAATATTTTTGAATGATCCTTAATATTTTAACAAAAATGAGTAGTACTTCTCAGGTAGTTTTTTTTTTTTTTTCCATAATCGGTAAAATGAGTCATTATGTTGACTGACATAATAAATATGGAAAATATCATGAATATCCACTTTGCTGTAATATATTTTAAAAATGTAAATACCTAAATAAACAGCAGTAAACACCGTATTAAGTTACTTACCAAGTAAAAGGCGTTGCCCCCTTGCCTCATGCATTACGGTAATGCAGCATGCTATGCTACTGTCGCTGAGAGTTTCGTGTTTGGTTTGGTGCAGGACTCTCACTCGGTCTGTTATGGCTCAACTTAAGTTTATTGGTAAGACAGTTTGTGTTTTTGGATGAATTAATAAACGTATAGACTGCGTGTTCGCTGTTATACAGCTAATCTGGGCGGTATTTCATCAAAGTCTTCTTAATAGAGCCAGGCCTACGGTTTAAACCTAGTTTAGCCAAGCCGTCCGTGACCACGCCCCTTTTCTAAATTTCATCAAACTCTTCTCAGCTTGTTTCTCTCCAGCTCAGCCAATCAGCTGACAGCAGAGCTCGTCTTCATTAGACCCACTACATCGATCACAGATTGAATGATTAGAGACGTGAGGGCGCATGCGCTGCAGCTATTACAATGATTGAGCAGCCAATAGAAACCACTGCTGAGACCAACAGGACGTGACGTCATCTGTTACCGAGCAGTGAGAATAAAGGCCATATTTAATCATTTAGTATGATATCCTGTTTAATTTCCTTTTAAAATACTGTATTTAAAATTATAACAGAAGTTTCTTTGACTCCATGTTCCTTTTGTAGATCTTTGTTGAGTGTTTTAAAACAGTGGTTCCCAAACTTCAAACAAGTAAAAATCTGAAGGAACACCTATTGGGCCAAAATAGCCTTTATAGCACGTGTTATTTAGCCTGGTTTATGGACGTCGCGAGGTGTGCACGCCAACAATAATTAAATAGTTTTTTGCAGATGATCTTGATTACAAATGTTTTAAACATAGCTAGCTAGTAGCTACTTAGCTAGTTTCTCATTCGTTAACTGTAAAAGTAGTTAGTTTTATATTTGTCTCAATAGAAAAATAAGTGTCTCCTCCCTCCTGGCAGATATCGGGGTGAACCTGACTGACCCCATGTTCAGAGGGCTGTACAGAGGGAAGCAGAAACACCAGGGTGAGCTCTTCCTCTCAGGCTTTCCTCACTACAGGTGATGTTAGAGACTTTCTGACGCTTGTCGTTTTCCTCACAGACGACTTTGATTCAGTCATCGAACGAGCTCTAAAAACTGGAGTGGAGAAGGTAAACTAGAGCTAGTGACAAAGATGGAGATGTTGGAGGTAAATCTACATGTTTTATTTGTTTCTTTGTTTTGTCACAGTTTATGATCACTGGAGGAAGTCTGGAGGACAGCAAAGAGGCCCTGAAACTAGCGCAGAGCAGAGGTGAACATCTGCACTCCTTAAATTAATATAAATGAGTCTGTAAATGTGTGTTTGTGTAGTTTTTGTGTATATTGTGTCCTGTGTGTCTTTCAGAGGAGTTTTACTGCACGGTCGGCTGCCATCCCACGCGCTGCGGGGAGTTCCAGCAGCACGGAGAGTCTCGCTACTTATCAGAGCTGCAGGAGTTAGCGGCGGCTAACGCGGGAAAAGTGGCGGCCATTGGGGAGTGTGGACTGGGTCAGTGGACACAGCTACACTTTTACATTTTTAAAATAACATTTCTATTTATTCAATATTTCATTTACTTCTGCTTTGCTGATGTTGGTTTTTAAATTTAATGCAATATTTTTTATGTAATTATGGGGTGTTGATTGTAAAGTTGTGCATTCTAAAACAAACAGCAACTTTTAGCAACAAACCACGTTTAAAAATCATATGTGAATTTTTTTTGTTATTTTTTACCAGATTTACAATTCAATATTTATGATTTTTTTTCTCATGAAAATATTATATATTTTGGTACTTCCAGTGAATTTGCATATGAGCTAAATTATTAGTTTCACTTATGACATTTAGATTTAACAATTACATTTAACATTTAGGTTTACATTTAGCATTTGGATTTAGATTTAGATTTAATATTTAACATTTATATTAAACATTGAAATGTTATTTTAAAAAGTAAATATCGCATATTTCACAAATATTGCTGTAAATTTGGTCAAAAGTAACGTAAAAAAATATAATTATATATAAATATAATTCACATACTTTTATTAAATGTGGTTTGTTATTAAATTATTTTAGTGTGAGCAACTTTACAATCTGTGCCCCATATGCAATGCACAATTTTCACTTTTATAAAACCTTAGTAATACTTTGTTTATTTAACAAATACAATTTACTAAATCTCTGTCAGAATGTTATTTTCTCCCCCTCAAAATAGAAATAATGATATATTTCTCTATTATTATTATTATTGTTGTTGTTATTATGCAACGCTTTTATTAAAAGCAGCTGCACAACATTAACATATTATTATAAGTTTGTTTACAGCAGAATGAAATATTTACCACTGCAACATGAAAACAAATCAGACACAGAGCAAAACAAATATAATAAAGAAGAGATGGGGACCAGATGTTTGCCTCTGCTTTAGTCTGTTTCTGTCTGAGGGACAGCACGTGTGAGTGAGTTGTGTTGAATGGCTTTGAGGGAGTAAAAAAGGCCAGCCAGCAGATTTTCAAAATAAGATTTTAGCCCAAAATCTATTCTAAATAATGTATGTTTTCCTTTGTTTTTTCTCTTTTTAAACATGACTTTAATCACACATTTCTTTTCCAGACTTTGATAGGTTGGAGTTTTGCCCAAAAGAAACTCAGCTTAAGTAAGTCATAGATTACGTTTTGGGATCATATAATTAGACTCAAAATAAATGAATTATGTTTTATTAATGCAGCAGATTATTTGCATATTTCAAGAGAATCGTTCACTTTGGTATAAAATGATCTCAGATACTGTCTAAGGGCTGCTATTGCTATTCAATGGTTATTATAGAGAAAAACAAAGCACATATTCAGACTTGGGAGAACCAAACCTTTCCACTGACACCTCGTTTGACCAGAGCTGAGCTTTTTTGGTTATAAAATAACCATTGAATAGCAATGGCGGCCATCTTGAAAGATTGCCGTCATAATGACTTTTTGAGTGGCCAACGCCTTTTTCCAAAAATAACGTTCCTTAGAGAGTATTTGTTCCAAATTTCATGCTTTTATATCAAAGTGTAGAATGTCTGCTGCTCTACAGTGAAATACAGTCAGATTAGATTTTAACCCTTGTTTTCAGATCTTTGGTGTTAATAAATCATTATTTCCTCCTGTTTCTCACTGTGTGTGTTTTTTACGTCAAAGGTTCTTTGAGAAACAGTTGGATTTGGCCGAGGAGACCAAGCTGCCCATGTTCCTCCACTGCAGAAACTCTCATCAGGAGTTCATCGGTGAGTTTGTGTTTAACGGAGAAGCTCCAGATGATCACAGAGGTCAGATTAACGTTCACCGTTTCTTCATCTTTTACAGAAATCATGAAGAGAAACAGAGACCGGTGTGTGGGAGGAGTGGTGAGAACCTTTAGACACTGTTTGATAGGAAATGTACAAAATATGATGCACGTCACTAGTTTTTATTCAAAAATATAGAATAAATATATAACTAATTACATAAAACTGAGGAAAAATACATATAATCACTAACGTAATATCAGTAAAAAAAAAAAAAAAAAAAAATTCAGTTTCTTAATTTATGAGAAAGGAAACAATAGCAAAAAATATTAAGAAATCAGTCATAAATTTCTACAGCTTTAATTAAATTAAATTCAAGACTTTTTAAAACCAACTTCACAGAAAACATCATTGGGGGTAAAAAAAAACGCCACATTTAAATTTAGCACTGTTGCTATGCTACTCATATAGCACAGCTAAGCTAACAGCTAACTATTTCTAATGTAATGAAAGTCATTTGACCACATTAGATACAGTACAATCCCTTTGAGCAGCTTTCCCCCGTTAGCCCTGACCATGCTAACTACCGTTAGCTTGTAGACGCTGTCGAATCTTTGTATTTATATTTTATAAATGGGATTAAATAACATTTCCAATCTTTAAAAACATATTTAAAAACACATTAGATATGACGTGTGTTTAATAAGACGTGAGAATAATAATAATAATAATATCTTTTTGTGGTTGTGTAATAACGTAATGTCTCTAAGGTACATTCGTTTGATGGAACGTCTGCAGATGCTGCTGCGCTCATAGACCTGGATCTGTACATCGGAATAAACGGATGGTGAGAGTTTGACTCATGAAAGTCAAATATTAACGCGTCACCTTTTCCTTTTTATCCACTTTTCTAGTTCCCTGAAAACAGCGGCAAACATCGAGACCATGAAGACGATTCCATCTGAGAGGCTGATGATAGAAACAGGTGAGCAACGCATTACTTCCTGTACGCCTGGGAAATATATCAATATCTTTTTATTTTGTAGATTATTTCTTTGAATTAAAATCTACTCATTTTAGGAGAACATTCAGTAAATAACATTTAGACGGATTACTGAGTGCGTCCCAACCCAGACCTATCCCTGAACTCACTCACACGTGCTGTCCCTTAGAGGAGAAAAAAGCCAAAAGTGGCTCATGTTGTGCAGCTTAAATGTAACTTAGAATTGTCTTCCTGGTGTGTTTTAATTTCATCTGGTCGTATTTGTACCAGTGCGTAGGATCACCTTATTTTGAAAATCCAAAATTAGGAAATGGGGAGTTACGCGTTGAGGCGTACGGGCACGCCTAGCAACAGAGCGTTTATCAGACCTGGGACAGAGGGGGCGGGGAAGAGCGCGCCGAGCGGAGTGCAGAGCGTACACACACAGCAAAACAGGCTTCCAGCAACACATCCCAGCCCAACCCCTCCCCCATAGTGTTGTGACAGGAAAGCCAAATACAAATAGAAATATAGATCCTGATGATATTTTTACACTGTAAACATTTCATCTAGATTTATATTTGGGAAGGTGAAAGTATAGAATACAGTTGTTTGACATCGTGTGGTGTTTTCATTTGGAAAAACTACAATAACTTAAAAAGAACTAAAATTGTAATTTTTAATTTCACTCTGTGAAGATCAGCCACACAATTTAATTACATTTTAATGTTCTTAGTCAATTACTAGAAATTCCAGGCGACCCCACAGTTGAAAAACGCTGCTTTAATAAGTTAAAAATATTGATTTACAGTATATGGTATTTCACCATTCTGAGAAAAAATATGACTTGGTTCCAGATGCTCCGTGGTGTGGTGTGAAAAACACTCACGCAGGCTCCAAACACGTGAAAACACTTTTTCCCACGAAGAAGAAGTGGGAGGCGGGGCAATGTGTGAAGGACAGAAACGAGCCCTGCCACATCATGTGAGTACATTTAACAGATTTAATACATTATAAAATCATTCATCACTCATTCAAACACGTCTCAGACAAGTTCTGGAGGTGATGTCTGCGGCGAGGGACGAGGATCCAGTGGAGCTCGCCAACACCATCTACAACAACACGCTGAAAGTCTTCTTCAGCTCACGGTGACGCACGAGAGGTAAGAGTGATGTCACTGAGTTAAAGGGGTTCTCCACTGCTTCTAAATGTACTGATTAGATTCTAATAAGTACATTATTATGCTCCATATTTGTTTTATTAACTTTTAAAAATAGGACTACTTTACAGTTTTAGTTTAGTTTTGTGTTCCTCCATCTTGAAATCACGTGATTGATGATGTCACAAGGCCCCACTGCCTGTAAACATCCCATTGTTTTCTATTGGAGTGAAACTTTCAGCCTGATTTATACATTATTTAGTAGATTTTCTGTCAAAATAACAATTTTGGTTGCTCTAAATAATCAGGAAAAGTTAAAGATGTAAACCTCTTGTTTACAGAAAGAGAATAAAAACAATTATGACCCGAAAGAAATCTGTCACCGCAGGGGGGCAACAGTTCCAACTTTGCTGTTTGGTAATAAACAATGAAGCAGAGAGAAAGAGCTCTCCAAAGGGACCTTTACTCTCCCTTAAACAGCGCACTGACACGCTCTGGTGGCTGAAGTTAGCGAGTAATCACAGACTGTCACAAACCATGAGGATAGAAGTCCTTTTGGGTGACAGTCCGTGATTTACTCACTAACTTCAGCTACCAGAGCGTGTCAGCGCACTCTTTAAGGAGGGGTAAAAGTCCCTTAGGAGAGCTCTTCTTCTCTGCTTCACTGTTTTTATCCACTTTCTGTAAACAAAGAGGTTTACATCGACATCTTTAACTTTTCCTGATATTTTAGAGCAACTAAAAACAGAACAATTTGTTATTTTAACTGAAAAATCTGTTAAATAATCTAAAAATCAGGCTGAATGTTTCACTCCAATAGAAAACAATGGGATGTTTACAGGCAGTGGGGCCGTGTGACATCATCAATCATGTGATTTCAAGATGGAGGAACACAGGCTCTAAAATGGTAGTCACATATAAAGAACATGAATATGGTGTATAATAATGTTTAATTAGCCATAGATCGTATAAAAAGTACATTTAAATGTAGTAAATGATTCCTTTAAATGTTAAATGTTTACAGAGTTCAGGAAGTCTTAACTTTCAGCCTCGTGTGACGGACAGCTGCTTCAGCCAATGAAAAGTCCTCCTGACAGAGAGACAAAACGTTGGCGTCCATTTTTTTTAAACGCGTTTCCATGACGACAGAGTGAGTACCTGTGACGTGGATGCTCGCCCCCGTCACGTATCGAGAGTCGTCTGAAGCTAAGAAGGCACACACATCAGCCACCTCTGGAGGACAGACACACGGACCAATCAGTGGCTTTAAAAACCTCGACCTTTGACCTTTTAGTGTAACAGACCTGCGGGCTCGCCCATTCGACCCATCGGCACCAAAGACTTCATCTGAAACGATCAATAAAGTTGAATTGAATCATGAGAAGCCATGCATGAAAATCAAATGTTAACATTACATACGTTGAGATAGTTATTTAGAATCGATATGTTCACTAATCCATTTTCATCTGTGTACAAATAAAACACATAATTAAGCTGAGCTTCTGTTTGTTCCAAAAATACAATAAAAAAAAAAGTTTGAATTTTTTTATGACATGTTAAAGAGATATTTATGATAATAACCTTTGAACACATTCAACGCTGCCAAATATGACAATTTTTTTCTTATTTTTTTTTGTTTCTGTGAAGTTCATATCTCAGGTTTGATCATATATATATATATATATATATATATATATATATATATATATATATATACTGTATATAGTAGCCCATGGTCTAAGAGTTAGGCTCCTCCTACCTTGTCTATGACCTTCTCTGGAACTTTGTCCGTCATGGGGGTGGAGATGAAGCCTGGCAGCACACAGTTACACCGGATACCAAACCTGACGGAATGAAGGAAACTCATCATCTGTTTAAGGGAGACTAAAGGTCCCTAAGGAGTGCTCTTCTTCTTTGCTTCATTGTCTACTTCAGACATGCAAAACTCTGCAGTGTGGTAGTAGATAACAAAGCAGAGAAGAAGAGCTCTCCTGAGGGCCTTTTACTCTCCCTTAAACAGTGCGCTGACACGCTCTGGTGGCTAAAGTTAGAGAGTAGATCACGGACTGTTGAAGGACTTCTATCCTCAGGGTTTGTGCGTCTTCAACAGTCCGTGATTTACTCACTAATCTCAGCCAATCAGAATGCTCCTTAATATTAAATTATGAATGTATTATTAATATGAATCATGACTCACCTGCTCAGCTCTTTGGCAGCAGTCCTGGTCAGAGCCTCCACTCCAGCTTTGGAGGCGGAGTAATTCACCTGTCCTATGTTTCCCACCTGTCAACACACCACAGATCAGGGCTGAGGTCAATTACATTTACAATTACCAGCATTTTTCTCAATTACAATTACTGAGCCTGAAATAAATAACCTAATAAAAGTTAACCTCTCTCTTTTGTTAGCATCGCTAATGATAACAGGTCATAAATCAGCTGTAAAATACACTATAAACTAATATCTATCATCTAATCATTTCTCATCTATTGATTACCTTGTTTATTCTTCTTAATCAATGAAAATATAGGTTTTAATATTTATGGTGTGGGTGAGTCTTTTTGTGTCAGTATAGCATAGATTTATATTTTTAAAATTGTAAAATGTGAGAAAGCTTGATATGAAACATATTTTAATAACTGGTAAACACTTATGTATAGAACTGTAACATGGTTCCACAGTTTTGCATTGAATTATATTTGACAATTTTTATAGAATTTTCATGGCACTTAAAATTACAAAGTCAATTATTATTTAATTACAATGGACCCAAACCCTGTCAGCGATCCACTGAGATCATTTAAAGAGTATTTAAAGGTGCAGTAGGTAACTTATAAAAGTGACTTTTTGTCATATTTGCTAAAACTGCAACTATATAAAGACAGCGTTACATAAAACTAGTCATCTGTACAAAAAACAGGCTCATTAAGTGCCGCCTACTGCAAATTGCCAGAATTCACCGCGACCGAGCAGAAAGAACCAATCAGCGCCAGGATTGTGTTTGATGGACTGACAGCTGTCGATCACAGCTCACGCCCCCTTCCTCCTCAGCTAGCGTTAGCATTAACAGCTCACACAGCAAAGGTGCGTTCACACCATACGTGACTGTAGCGACTGCAGACGCTTCAACATAGCGGAGCTTTTTGGTCACTTCATTGCTCCAGTGACATCATAACCAGGAAACAGTGTGTGTGTTTACAGTATGTTTACAGTACGTATCATAGGCAACGCCGCTATGGTTTAAATGATCAACTGATAGAGTTACTAAAGGATGAGTTCACTCAGAATTTAGGATTATTGAAGAAGTTAACTGCTTTAATTTTGCCCCAATAAATTGAGGAAGTGTAGTACAACCCTCTGCTGCTGCCGTCTCACAAATTTTTCAACTTTGAGTGACGAGGTCATGTGTGACCTCGTCACTCAAATCATGCCAGTCACGTCGCTCGAGGGGAGATAACTTAAGGTCGCGTCATTTACATTGATTTGAATGTAATCTAGTCGCTTCAGTCGCGTTTGGTGTGAACACACCTTTATCAGTTTTGTTGTGTGATTTACTGGCCATTTAGTAATATTTACTATGGAGGCAGGGCAGGAGAGGGAGGGGGAGGGATCTGAAAGTTGTACTGTGCTACGTCCTCTCTCTCCTCTAAGTTACCTACTGCACCTTTAATTAAAGCTTGAGTGTGCGTGTGCTGATGTGTGTGTGTGTCTCACCTTTCCCACGATGCTTCCCACAGTGACGATGGATCCTTTGGACGCTCCACACGCCACCAACGCCTGAGCCACAGCCTGAGTGACCAGGAACGAACCCTGAAACCAAACGTCACCAACAAACGATCGACCAACAGTTTACGTTTAATGTTTGGAAACAAAAAAATTGTTTTACATTTTCTAGGTTGTTAATCAAGCTTTTGGCATATTTGTTTTTTGTTGAATTATTAAATACAGATATCATTATAATGAAGAAAAGAAACTTTATTTCATCCATTATTTCAAATATTAAAATAGAAGATTAAATCAGTTGAACAATTAATTTAAATAATCAAACTCATACAAATTTGTAATTTTAAACATATTTTGACTTTTATTTACCAAAACAAAGTCTCACTGGGACTAAAAATCTCTTCTGAGAACTTTTAAACTGAAAAAAGTTTACATTTTTAAATATTAAATGTAAAAAAAAATGTTTTACTTGAAACTTGTCATAAAAAACTTTTATCTTTCTCAGAGAAACTCCAGTTTTAGAAATTAATTTAGTAAATTTTGATTCAACTACGGAAATAAAGTGTTTGCTTTTTTTTTTTTTTTAAATAAATCCATTAGTTCACATTTATTACAGGAACAATTTTCAGCTTTCATTGATTATGGATTGGTTGACAGGACTTTACAGTCTGTGAGCGGTTCCAGTTCAGCTATATTCAGCTAGTTCATATATATATATGTGTGTTAGATAGATATACAGTATGATGTAGTATTTTAAGATAAAATCCCTCATTTTGTTTGTGACACAAAGTTTAAAAGAAGCAAATCACACCTTGTGACAATTAATGTCCAAATTAATCAATTAATAATTATTAATAATCAAGCAAACAAACCTTTAGATTGACCTGAACGACAAGGTCAAAGTTTTCCTCGTCCATGTGAAGCAGGAAGTCGTCCTGAGTGATGCCTGCTGCGTTCACACACACTGAGGGAGGCTGAAGTACTCCGTCTGTCCCAGAGGAAGAGTCGTTTGATTGGCTGAGAGAGATCACATGCTTCTTTAACATGATGGGATGTGGTCGCACCTGAATCCGTGTCATCAGCCTCTTCACGCTCTCTTTACACGCCACGTCCACCGCTGCAGCCGTGTGAACCTGCGCTCTGAGCGCGCTCTGCAGACTCTCCGCCGTCTCATTGGCCGACTCCTCTCTGATGTCAGCGACCACCACGGAGGCTCCTTCAGACGCCAAACGCTGACACACGGCCCGTCCGATCCCACTGCCTCCCCCTGACAGAGAGAAAGGAGAAAAACATGAGCGAGGACTCTTAATAACAAGAAAAGAACGTTTAAAATCAGTAAAAACAAATATTAAATCAATCAAACTAATCCTGCAGATGGAATAAAATGTGATTTCTGAATATTTGTAGTGTTTTCCTGCTCTGTATCATATTACAGACTGGAATTAGATTAATTAATAAAAGAAAGTGCGCAAATTTAGCACAATATTGTGTTTTTATGTTTAAATGTATTTGTTTATCACAACGTTAAATAGGTGGTCATAATAAAAAGGCTGTTAGATATTCTGTCCTCAGGTGATTTAAAACAGAGCTTCTCAACCTTGGGGTCACGACCCAATTTGGAGTTGTGTGATGCCTTCAAGAAACTAGAAATAATTTCTGAACATTTTGAGCTCATTTTTGTTTATTTTTACCATTTTCTGCAACTTCACCATATTTTAACTTATTTTTGCTCCTTTTAATGCATTTTTGCTACATTTCTCCCATTTCTGACACTTCTCCATCACATTTTAATGCCTTTTCTGCACATTTTTCACTTTCCAGACATGTTCATCACTTATAAACCCTTTCTACCACTTTTTCACCTAATGTCACATATTTTGACCCATTACTGTCCCTTTTAACCGCTTTTCACAATATTTCGTGCTTATTTTTTGCCAATTTAACCACATTCACCATTTGTCATGTCCAATATTTACCAGTAATTCTAACAGTTTTGACACTTTCAACCCTTTTTTGTCAGTTTTTGGAAACTCTAATTTGCAACTTTTAACCAATTTCACCACCTTTTCCACCATATTTTTAGTCACTTTTAACCCATTTTATTTCTGATTAAAACATGGATTTACATCTTTAAGATGACTAGATACTGTGGTGCAAATAACAGTAAACTTCCTGGATAACAGTGGATTATTAATCTGATAAATAAATAAATGTGTTGTTATCACAGATTCATAAAGTAATTAATCAAACTTTATTTTGAGAAACCGTCACAATGAAGCTAAACTTTATGTTCACCGACAGGAAAACAAATAAACAAACATTTTCTGAGTCGTTTTAAAGTGTTAAAACTATAACTAAAAGAGAATTAAAACATAAACCAACCAGTGACCAACGCCAACCTTGACACGAGCCTCGTGGTGGCCGCCATGACACTTTAGTGTTGTTGTCGTTCTGCTGTTTGTCCACCAGGGGGAGACTGAGCGCGTAATAGCACAGGACGGTGGCGCGGAAAGGACAAACTTCCTGAAGTCACATAGTTCTTGTGTTTCCTTTATTTTACTCACTGTAAAGGCTTTAAAATGTTTACAGACTATATTTAATATTCAGAGTTTAATCATAGAGTAATAACTGTAATAACCAAAGGATAAACAAATTATTAAAATGTAAACTATTTCAAAATTATGATCAAAGTGTTAAAAATCTATAATAGTGATGGTAGCATAAAAAACAAAAAGTGTATTAAATTCATGAAATGGCCAATACACCCTAAAGTTAAAGAAATTCAATTTAAAATTATAAATAATTATAATCCAGCAGCAACAATACTTGTTTTTTGAGGCGGAGCCATGTGTCTTCTGTTCAAAGGAGGAGGAAACTATTAAACTATTAAACTATTAAACTATTAAACATCTTTTATTCTCTTGTGACATAATTAAACACTTTTGGCATAAATTAATAAATTGGTTAAAAATCAGAATGGATAAAATTGCACAATTGCAGTTGGAACAAGTGCTTTTTAGAAACAAAAAATTGCCAAAACTTTACAATATAATCATAATTATGGGTAATTATTATCACTAACAGTATTTAAAATTTAACTTAAAATCTGTTTTACTTCCTGATCATTTTTTTTTTAAATGAAATATATTGAGAATGTATGTGATAATGTCTCCAAATATTTGTTGCTGTGACTTGCCTTGCTGTATAATTTATTAATTTATTTTATTTACTTCTCATTTCTACTATGTATGTGTACGTGTATATAAGACAATAGTGTTAGTAATATTAGACACAATTGTCTCCCAATGAGAGTTATGTATAATTGTTTGTATATTGCAATAAAAAATAAATAAATAAAAGTAAGTAAAGGTTTTCAAATTTTAATACATCATATAATAAACTTTTAAAAACAGTCTTTTTTTTTTTAAATGAGTCAATTTTAACTTAATTTGTGATTGTGTTTTGCTTTATTGCAAACAAAGTACGCAACTACAATGAGTTAATTTTTAAACCATTGTAGCTTTATATTTACTTTTTTCTTTTTGTTGAAAATAATTACGTCCATGGAGTTTAAATATATCTAGAATTTAAAATCCAGATAAAACCAATGTTTTCCAGACATTAGAGAGATGGAAAACGTCTTCAATCCTCACACTACTTTTATGATGTGAAATAATTTATGCAGATAACAAATAAATACATTTTTTAATTTATTTTTTGTCTTCTTTTCTTTTTTCTTTTTTTTACTTGAAATAACTTCAAAAATTAAAATTCAAAACGACAAAATATTGCTCAACAACCATTAATTTTACCTGTATACATTATTTTTAATGAAGTCATTATGAAAGCAAAACTGTCGAACATGTAGTTATTTCTAAGCATCACAAGAAAATCTTTGAAAAATGTTATATTAAACTCGATTAATTTAAATTAGTTTGACATTTTATTAGAGGAAATTATTATTAGAAGGAACACAGAAGTGTTTTTTTCATATTTATTTTTTTTAGAAGCATGAAAAAAAAAATTGCTGAACATTTGTAGCAATAACTTAGCTACTTTGTCCACTAAACAGCAGAAAAACACTGGTAAAAATTATGGAATTATATTACAAAGAAAAAAATCTCTAATAATATGTTATTCAATCATACACAAGTCGGTAAATTTAAAAAAAAATGTTTAACAATAATTAGGATGAATCAATCAATTTTGACACATTATTTTTGAATATGTTGAATAGTCTTTTTTCTTCTAAAGGGCAAAAATATCGCTACAAATAACTAAAATAGTCTCATTTCAAAGATTTACTGGCTTTTTTAAGCTGACATAAATAGGTTGCAGTAACTCATTTTGTCCACCAGAGGGCAGAGATTCCCACAACAGAAGACAAACTCTCACTCATCACGAAGATGGAAAAAATGAAATATAACTGTAAATTTAATGCATTAAAGCACTAAAAAAGATGTGAAAAGTTGACCATTTTCCTTTCTCATAAACTCATAGAAGAATAAAACTGTAAATCACACAGATCACAAACGTACCGCTAGGTGTGAACAACAACTTTACGGCAGGTGTGAGTTTGTTCCACTTCCGGTGCAGAAGTTTTACCCGGAACATGAATACGTCATAATATTTTTATTTTTTTAAAAAACGACATTATATGTAAATGTAGGTCAGAAGGATTTGATGCATTATTTGGAAATCAGGTGTTAAACTAAAATATATTTGTCGTAAATTAATTTGTTTCTTGTAATAGAAAACAAAAAGAGACCACGGATTTAAAAAATCTGCTTTCATAACCACTTAATATTTTTATTAAGTAGTTATACCAACTACTTTTACAAATGTATGTTTGCTTTTTAAATAAACTATTTTTTAGGCACAACTTACCCGTATGTAGATGTTTTAAATAGTGATTTTAATCATAAAAATCAAACGCTGATGTAGTCACATTAAGTGTCCACCAGAGGGCAGACTGAAACACACCGGAGATTTAACATTTAAAACAACTAGTTATGATTAAATAACTTGTGTTTTTATATATACATGTTTATTAAGGATAAAACCACTATTTTACTAAGAGCTGTTTCATAGATTGTTGTTTATCATAAGACATTAAATAAAACGTTAATAGATGCTGACAGATGTTGGATCTACAGAATTTCTTCTGCATTTTATTGATAATCTGCTTAAATTAAAAGCAAAAACTAATATTTTAATAAAGAAAAACTGGACTTTAAAGCAGCCACATATCAATTTGCCATTTTTTTTATATATATTTTGGATTAAACTTTAATATAATAGTTTTCTTCTACCCATTTTTTTTTTTTCATACTGTTTACCATCATATACATTTTTAAAGATTTGAGAATAAATATGTTTAAATAATTATATTAGAAAATGGAAAAGGCAGAGTTTTAAAAATAAACACCATCAAAAAACAAAATGCAATATATTTTTAAGACACTTTCATTAATACAAATCTTAAATGTTCACACATATGGAGACAGTGTTACATTTAATTATTATTCATTTTTGTCTTTAATGTAGTAAAGACGTAGTTACTTATTTTGAGAAACTGACATGAATAATTGGAATAATTTGGTTGAATAAATCCATGTTTGTAAAAATAATAAAAGCAACTGTTACAGCCTGGGAAAAGAAATACACGTTAAATTTTATTTATGAACAAATGAAATACTGAGTCCAGCACAGACGCCTTTTAGGCCAATTTAAAATTAAGGAAGACAAAGCTGGAATAAATAATAACACAGGAGATTATTGAACAAAAACCTCCAGTTGAACATGTTTTTTTTTAATTTAATGCAGGCAAAACTAAAACATGCACAAAGCCTGTGACATTTGAACACGTGTCCAACCCTCCAAAAGTTTATAGTCCAGTCGTCTCTGTTCCTCCTGAATAAATAATCTCTAAGGATGAAAAACTAAATCTTAGTTGCTTAAAATAATAATAAAGCCACACCTTTCATTAGTAACTTCAACAAAACATTGTATTAAGACGTCAGAACAGGTTTTTCAACTGCAAAACGTACTAAAATAAGCCCTCACACAACCTTTACTTTAGATTACAGTGTTTTTTTTACACGGTGGAAAAACTGATCTAACATTCTTCTAATCGGTTCAATCAAAAGAGTCATAGAATAGATGTTTGAGCCACGTGTGAGCACACACACACGTCCTCACAATTTATTAGCAGATTGGTCACAAAGAAGAAGAGAAAACGCCGTTACAGACAAACTCACAGTGTGTGGAAAAGACGACACAGAAAGCAGAAAAAAAAAAAAAACGTACAAGCTGTAACTACGTCTCATTTCTGTACAGACGAACCCTCAGGGACGAGATGCAGGAGCGTGTGTGTCTGTGCGTGTGGCATGCATTCTGTATTTGGACTGAAACCAAAGGTGCGTCTGCGTGCAGAACGATTTTTAACGCCTGCGTCAAAACCATGAAGAACGCCACGAGGCTGCGCTCGTGGTGTCGGAATCGCCAACAATTCATACGTGACACGCTTGCACGCAAAAACACTTCCCCAATAGAAATACGAAAGAACCAAACCAACTCCGCCCACCACACGTCATAGTTCCCACAATCAGGGAATAAATTAGCTCCATAAAATGCTTCTTTATAAAAGAAAATATGTTTATTGGACTGTACCACCTGGTCTATACAGCGTCCAGACAGGGGGAGGGGGGGCGTACGGTGCAGACAGAGGGGGCGCGTTGTGGAAAGGGACATGAACTCCAGAAAATGGACACATTCTGGCCCTAGCACCTTCATCCCTCGCACACACGCCCGTCTTTGTGTCGCTCCCTCCACAAACGGGGGTCGACCCTTCCACCTTCGTCTCGGTTGCGTTCATCAACCGGCACGTGTCCGCATCAGCCCGAGTCCGAGTCGCTGGTGTCTGAGGATGAGGACGAGGAGGAGGAAGAGGAGGAGTCTGACGAAGAGCTGCTGGCGCTGAGACGTGACGGCTGGTTGTGAGCCTCGGCCGCAGGTTTCTCTGCTGCAAAACAAAAAAAAAAACACGACATCACGTTCTGATCTGAACAAACGCAACAGGACGACTTCCTGTCATGATGTCAAACTGGATTTTTATTTAAGTATGAAGGTAGAATCATTAATTTGAAGTTTTAGAAGCAACAGCTTCAAACCAGCCTGTCCAGGATCAGACGTGACCTTTGATGTTATTCCTTTGATGTTAGTCAGTGATAAAAATTAACAGGTTCTTTAAAGACTCAAAATTGGAAGTAGATTTGTGTCTTCGTTATTAATTTTAAATAAAAAAAAAAAAACATTTTTAATAAAACAAAACACTTGTTATAATGTAAGTGTTAAAATGCAAAATGAATATTTGAGATCCAAAAATTTGCATTTGAACACTTTTTCTTCAAGTTTTTTCTTTGAAAATATTATTTAAAAAACACTTCAATCAAAAATATTTTCAATAAAAAGTCACATCAATCAAAAAAATTGTAAAGAAAAAAGTGTTGAAATGCAATTTTTTTGAATCTCAAATATTTGTTTTGAAATTTAACATTTCTTTGATTGAAAATATTTCTTTTGATTAAAGTGTTTTGTTTTATTGAAAAGGTTTTTATTATTATTAATAACAAAGACACAAATCTACCTCCATATTTGAGTCTTTTAAGAACTTGTTCATTTCTATCATGATTAACATCAAAGGAATAATATCAAAGGTCACATGTGACACTCCTGCTTCTAAAACTTAGTTATTTTTGCATGTAGAATCTATTGTGTACTATTTCATAACTAAATAACGATGTTGTATTGATAGTGTGACAATGATCCAGTGGTTAAGGTGAGATCTTACGTTTGGTCTTCACAGGCTTCTTCCCAGAGTTGAGCTGTCCACTGACATCCATCAACCTTCTCTCCAGCTCCAGCTGCTTCTCCAGAGCCAGCTCCTCACGGGACTTCCCCGCGCTGTTCTTACTCACCGCTGTAACACCAAACAGAGACAGGGGAGTGAGTGAGTGAGTGAGTGAACGAGTGAGTGAGTGAGTGGGCGAGTGAACGAGTGAGTGAGTGAGTGGCGTCTCATGTCCACTGACCGTATGGCTTTCTGGGTTTCTTCCTCAGACACGTCATGACGTATCTCTCCAGTTCCCTCAGCGTGGACGGCTTCAGCGTCTCAAAGTCGATCTCGATCTCTTCAGGGTTGGTGTCGCGGAGCGACGGCTCGCGTGATTGGATGATGTAGACGACGCGGCCCAGCTTCTCCCCGGGGAGCTTGTTGATGTCCAGGCTCAGCTGACGCTTCTCGTCGTAGGACATGGGCGCCGTCTCCTCCTCTTCGTCAGAGTCGAAGTGACCCACGATGGGGTCGTGAACCGGCTGGGGCATGTTGAACATGATGCTGCTCTTTTTGGATCTGATGGAAGAGTCAAATTAATGTAAGACCTTTCAACATTTCATCTCAGAGGGTCGCCAGATGCCTTTAAGAAACTTTTTTTTTTTTTTTAACAATTTGAGCCATTTTTGCTTATTTTAGCATTTTTTTTTCTGAAACTACACCAAACTTTCCACATTTTAACCTATTTTCATCACTTTACTTTTAATGCATTTTTGCTCCTTTCCTCCCGTTCCTGACAAATCTCAATGCATTTTCTACACATTTTTTTCACTTTTACGACATTTTCACCACTTTTACACCTATTGTCACATATTGACCCATTAATGTGGATTTCCATCTTTAAGATGACTATAATAATAATAAACGTTCCTGGATAACAGGGGATATTATTCAGATGAATAAATAAATGTGGTTATCACAGATTCATAGAACAATGAACCATCATTTTACTGACTTTATGGATGGACCCCAAAAATCTCTCCTTTATTCCCCCTTATAGATGGTCCTGTCTCCACATGACTGTTCTAGAATGTTCATGTCTGTGTTCAACCACTACTCACTTGCTCTTATTTTTCTTGCTCGTGGCCTTTTTCACTGGAATCACAGGACACGGCGTCGCTCGGTTGCTCTTGGTTTTTGAAGTTTTAGCTCGTTTGGGTTTAACAGGCGACAGATCGTCTTCTAACCGCCGATGCTTCTCCCCCTTTCTCTTTTTCTTCTTCTCCTTCTTCTCTTTCTTCTTCTTGGGTTTGACGATGGGACCCTGGGACAGCGCCGTGAGCTGCTCGTGCACGGCTTTCAGCTGGAAAAACACAAACAGGTCAGCCGTGGTGCGGTTGCTTTTCATCTCATGCTTTTCCCGCTCCGACGTGCACAAACCTGCTCCTGCAGCTCAGCCAATCGGTTTGCTCGCTCCTCCTCGGAGTCGGAGCTGGGGCTGCTCTCGCTCTCCTCGCTCTCGCTGCTCAGCTCACTCTCTGAGGAAGACGAGGAGGATGAGGAGGAGGACGAGGAGCTAGGTGGCGCCGGGGCCTCGTCTGGCATCTTAGCGAAGCAGAACTCGAACACGTCCTGTGAGGAAACCAAGTGACACATGTTAGAAACTAGACTACAAAGTGGATTCAGGTCCCAGTACAACGCTAACATCACCTGTAGTTTCCTGGCCATGGCCACCACGTCGTGGTCGGGGGGGTTATACTTGTAGCAGTTGGAGAACATTAGCCGAACATCTGCAGAAAACTGCTGAGCGTCTCGATATTCTCTGCTGTCCATCTTCCTCTGAACACCACAAGCACACAACCGATCAGTGAAAACATACGAGCACCCTGTGTGGAGTTTACATGTTCTTCTCGTGCTGGCATACCTTAATGGTGCTGAGGTCCATAGGCTGCTTGATGATGTCGTGATAGTCATGGAGACCCAGCGAGGAGGCGTCCACGGGCTTGTGGAAGGGCCAGGCGTACGCCGCATGCTTCTTGGACAGCAGCTCCTTCAGGATGCCGCTGCAGTAGCGCAGCTGCGGTGTGAGCTTGCTGCGGCGCACTGGCGGGGGCAGGATGGAGTCCGGCAGGTCCTTTTTAGGAGGTTTAATTGGTCGCCCGCTCAAGCCCCGCCTGTTCCCCGCAGTGTCTTTAGGACCTAGCATCAGCCCTGTGGGGCTCATGCTCATCCCCATGGACATCCCCTGGCTGAGGGTGAGACCCTGGCTCATCCCCATCCCAACACTGTGGCTGTGTTCCATTCCCAGGGAGGCCAGGGTAAGCGGCGAGTTGTGGCCTCCCATTCCCAGGCCGATGCCACTGACGCCCATTGGGCCCATTAATGGCATCGCTACGGTGGTCGGGGTGGTCGTGTCAGCTTTCCTCTTCACGCCTTTTTTCTACATAGAGAAAATATCCCAAATAAAGATTTTATCCTGGTTTATAGAACAACTAGGGCTGGGCAATATATTGAGTTTTCTATATAGAAAATTACCATATCGCCTGTATCAATATATTTTTATTTTACAGCTTATTTATTTTATACTCAGAACAGCATGAAAAAGTCAAAGGTGGCTCATATTGTGCAGCCGTTTGTTAATAAATCAGCTTGTGTGACATTTTTCACCAGCAAATTTAACCCAGTCTTTCCTGTTAGACTTTGAGTTAAAAATATCAAAATGTATATTGTATTTTGATCCATATTGCCCAGCCCTAATAATGAATATAAATATTACCTTGGTTGTGGGCTGAGTGGCCATCCCTGTGACGGCAGGGATGCTGTTGTGCTCAGGGAGCAGACTCTTGCTCAGGAGAGTCTGTGGAGGGGTGGAGAAAATGGAGTCGGGCGTTTCGGGGGTGGGGGGAGAATACACAGACTGGGAGACCGCAGGGACTTGATGAGCTGTGGTCACTCCTCCAGACACTGTGAGATAAACGACAGAGGAAGATGTCAGAAAACTACAGGTGAACTTAAAGTCATCCGGATCAATTTTTTTTTTAAACCAATGATGCAATTTGTATTTTGTGTAACATGGAAATAAATGGTGGTGGAGGTGCAAATAAAACACGACCTCACTCGCCATTTAAGAAACCGACACACTGCTGAGTATGCAGCATTTTAAGATAGCAATCATGCTAATGCTCATGTGCAGTTAAAATAAGTTGTTGTCTCATGGGTATTGTTTAATGTTTTACAGTAAAATATGAACATTTAAGGGGAATGCTGTCAGTTTGAGAAAATAAAAAAAATTGGAATAAGCCAGAAAATTGAAATCGGTGCACCCTTATTTGTTTATTACCTTTTTTCACTGGTTTGACAGACTTGCTCCGTGCAGGAGGGGAGGGCAGCTCCACCTCCTCCTGAGGCATCTGAGCCACCTTCTGTAGAAAGGCTTTCTCCAGGGACTGAGCCATCAGCACGATGTCGTCTGTTGGCTGTTAGAGGGGCAAAAGTAGAAAACCAAACAAAAACCATGAAACAGGAGTTTCATCACCTATATCAATAAAAGCAAGGAATTATATTTCTGTGTGTGTGTGTGTGTGTGTGTGTGTGTGTGTGTGTGTGTTTTTGTTTCTTAAATATCTCTGCAAATCAGGCTCAGACTGACCTGATATTTCCAACATCGTCTTAAACATTGTCTTAAATGCAGCTTTGCAGAACAACTCAATGTTGACAAGTAGTCATACTAACTCAGGATAAGTTAAAACAGCTCAATGTTGACAAGTTGTCATGGTAACTGAGGATAAATTGGAAGCTGCAAAGAATATCCTTAAAAAAAACTAACTATTGACCAGCAGGTGTCCTCAGTGAGCAATGTTTGTAGCTAAGGTGAATAAGAATAAATTGCACGAGTGTAATTCAGAATTAAATTTGCATTAGGAATTGAGTATTTACAAGGTCAGTTTAAAGAGGATTTAACTTTAATTCTGAATTAAAGCTCCCATGTAAACCATTCATGAAAAAGCTACTTAACCTTCCACTTTTCTATAGCTACACATACTTCCTACAGAGACTGCACTAGTTAAATAAACACATTAGAAGTGTTGGTTTAACCGAGGCCTTTACCTTGTTGTAAATGTAGCAGTTGGTAAACATTGTGTTGAAGTCCTGCATGCACTCGCTGGCACTGTGGTAGTAATTGTTTTCTAATCTCTTCTTAATGGAGCCCATGTCCATAGGAGTTTTGATGATCTTGTGATAGTCCTGCAACAAAGCCACACACGTTCAGAACGCAGATGGGCACTCTGCACGTAACTGGTCTTTTTGTGAGAAATATTAAAAACCAAGCGTTGGTCTCGTCTTAATTGACCATAAATTCCACTTACAGGAAGGTTGAGCTTCACAGAATCAACGGGTTCATGGAAGGGCCAGGCAAAGTGGTGCCTCCACAGAGACTTCAGCAGGACTTTCTGTAGGAACTGGAGCTGGTTGGTCATCCTCCCCTGTCGGTTGGGGTCCTTCACAGGAGGCTGCGGGGGTCCCGACGGGGCCATGTGACTGAAGAGGGGCATCCCCGTGCTCTCGAAGCCCTCGTAGAGCAGCGAGGGTTTCCGGATGCGCTTCGCCGCCATGCCCGAGCCCTGATCCATCGTGACTCCCAGGATGCTGACGTCAACCCCGATAAGAGAGCTGCAAGGAGATGCCAAAATGATGCCCACATCAACATCTGGCAGGAACACACAGATGTTCTCTAATCTGCTGTTTGAATATTTTATTGAAACACCATCTATTACCATCGCTTCCTTATGGTTTTCCTTTAACTTCAGATTCAGTCTATTTGTAAATAACAGGGAAACCAATGCTGACAGCTTTGAACTACATGTAACTTTAAGCCCACCCACATTTCACTCTCCCAGGGGATTGTGGGCGGGGCTTTAACTAAGGGTGGCTTACTTTGATGCCGGGGCTGTTCACATGCTGTCCTACAGAAATGAGTAACAAGCCAATAGTGTTTGCTTTCCTTTTAGCAGATGATGTGAGGTTTAACCATTAACTGTCTGTAGAATCTAGGCTTTAAATTATTTATTTTTGTTCCATTTCACTTCCTCCTCCACTATAATAATGCACCTCCTCACCCATTGTTTCCTCAATTCTGCAGCAGCAGCGACCTTCCATAAAGTAAATTTGTTTCTATTTCATAAATAACTTTGGTTTAGACACGTGTTGCACTACCTGGCAAAATTGTTTGGGAGTCACTGGTATAGGTCACATTCTTATTACACAATTGTTTAGAGCAAAATACAAAGACACATAAATGCCTCAATAACAAGGTTCATTTTAAAACTTTAATACAATAAATATAAATGTCTGGGAACTTGTAAGTATTAAAGTTGATAACTAAACTAAATCTGAATTCGCTACAGATAAAGCTGGGTGCAAATAATTAAGATAAATATAAATAACCATAAAGCCAATTACATTAAAAAAAAAGAACCTAACGTGGTTCGGTTGTTGGATATGTTTACATTCCTGTGACCTTTAAACTACTTCCTGCAGCAGTTAAAGTAAACATTGTTTAAAATGATACAACTTATTGAAACACTTTTGACAGTTAATAAACTTTATTATAAAAAAAAAAATGAATAAAATGAAGTTAAAGAAACAATGCAATTTATTTATTTAAACACAAACAATACATAATATGGTACAGAGTTATCATTTTTGAACTGGGGGTATTTATTGGGCGCCGTTACTAGGCAACCAGTTACAACGTAGACCTAACAGACCTTAAAATTATTGTGTAAATTTTAGTAAAACAATATTTCATAAAATATTTAAATAAGGGACAATAGCTTACTTTGGCTGCCCCTGAACGTCACATGGCTACAAAAACATACCGGTAAGAACCGGGAATAATGTCACCACAAACCGGGCGTTAACAGTAAACAACACTACCATTCTTCCCACAAAGCCTACGGGTGATGTAAAGCTATACCACACACACACACAGAAGCCTCAATACGCCCTCACATTACAGCGGAGTCCGCCCGGTGGAGTAATGCTAATGTTAGCAATGCTAACACCGACAGCAGCGGGAGATAGTAGCCCTGACGGCCGAAGATGGCGCCGATAAAACCAAAAGTGGCAGTTCCGTTAAAATTCAAATAAAATCCATTAGTTAGTGAAATATTTCAGTCCAAATAAGTCGTATGTCCCTGCAGGAAATCCAGGTGCCCGCCCCCATCTCCCTCCATAACACCAACTGACGACATTAATATTTTCGTATTAAAATACGGGATTACCGTTGAAATACCCCCTCGGATATCAAGTTCACAGTCTGTTTTACCGTAAGATACCTGTCAAGGTGCGGGTTTACAGCCATATCCATCAGGATGGATCCGGATTCTGTTTGATAGCCAGATCCGACACCGCTCGTCAGGTCGCGCTGTTCACCGCCAAACAAACGCCTTCACGTCTGCTCCGTTGAAATGGCGACGCTGCGGCTACACCCGCTCCTTTATAGACCGTGCTTTCAACCTATTGGAGGAGTGACACGACAACGTTCCAACCCCTTCGATTTCTATTGGATGCCACGGTCATCAGTTAGCGTGGCCACACCTACTCAACAGCGAAGCTCCTCCGACATGTTTTCTCCCTGCTTCATTTACCCGCTGTTACTGTCGGTCAAAATAAACGTTTCAAAACAATAAATCCGGTCTATTCAGGACACAAATGTACACACTCCGCCATATTATCCTCCACTACCTACCGACAGATACGAAGCTTGACGAGCTCGAATTACGTTGGGAAGTTTAAAGTGACGACGCTGATTGGCCAGCAGGTCCAGCATCGAAGGTAGATCCCAGGAAGCTCATTGGTTCCTGGCCCTGTCACGCGCATCCTCTGTGAGCAACAAGTCTCTGCGCGAGCGCTCCAACATGTCCGTATTTACGTCTCGTGGAAGACACGCAGATCCGCCATCTTGAAGCACGATTTCACCACAGATTTTTATCAAATATAACCGGTAAAATCAACCTTTAAGAACAATAAAAGCACACACGACGACGGAAATTACTCTAACACGCCAATGTGTGGTGAGAGCAATCGAAGTTAACGATTGATTAGTGTATAAAGGTTAACAGTTGGAAACAAAGCCACGCGGCCTCTTTGGCCCAGGTGCGGAAATAAGTCAATAAACCGAAACTCAATTAAATGTATAAAAGCCACACAACGGGAATACATGTATGATACGCAAATGGCTTCAGAGTTATCAAGCTAAGTGAAATGAGAGGAAAAACAACCAACTGAATGACACAGCATTTTTCCTTGAAGCAACAAGCAAGCCCTTGCAAACCTTGAGGTCCAAAACACGTACAACACACATTGTAATGAAGAAATAAACATGAAATAAGAGCCCCCATATTGATAAGATTACTGCCAAACAAGTAAAACAAATGATTACCTAACAACTGCTGCCCATCCCCCACCCCAAGGTTATAAACTTCCTACAATGTCACTCCATAAAATATACAGTCAACTAAATGCGGATAAAGTTACTTAGGCTTTCACCTCACACTGTATACATGTCATTAAATGTCAATTTGAATTATTATTTTTTTTTAAGTTTTTTTTTTTTTTTTTTTTTAATATATATAATACATATCTAAAACCAGCCACAATATACATTTTAAAAAAAATCAATGCAAACAAGTGTAAAGTGGTAAATCCAAAAATGCGGCGACACCTTTCTTCCAATAATCTTCATGTCTTCCACCTCGATACTTTAAAACCAACACATTTCTCTCAAACATGTCCGCCTTCTTGTCCGGTGGGGGAGGGGAGTCATGTGATGAAATAATCTTCATCAAACGTGAACACGTGGCATTCCGCAAAACCCCCACCACCTAAAAAAAAAAAAAAAAAAAAAAAAACCGCATCTGCGTCGATATCCCGTTGATGAAGAATCCAAGGTTTCCTTCGATTTTCAAAAAGAGCGTCAGATTCGGAGATAAAGTTGTACAAATATCCCAACAAAGAACATACTTTCCCGTGTATGTGCCTCACTCCGATTGGTCAGACAAAGCCACGTGACAAAAAACCCGATTCGCGTGCCTCTGATTTAAAGTACTTTTCCACTCGGTTTTGTTGTAAATCCGTGTGTGAACGCAGAAACGACTCGCATAATACACATTTTCGTTTGATTTCAAAGGAAATAAAAACGTCCGTTCCCGCACGGCGACGATTGCCGTCGATCTCCTTTGGTGACGACATTGTGAAACGCGCATGCGCATTTAACATCTGCCAGCAACGCAGACACAAGCAGATCCAGGGTTTTTTTTTTAATCCGTTTCAAACCACGTTATCTTTATCATGTTAACGGTATGGAGGGTAGGAACCGATCAGTCCTTTCAGAGTAAAACAGGAAGAAGCCCCACATAGGACACTTTCATGCTTTTACACTGTTTTAATCGATGCTGTGCAAATAATATGTACTTTTTAATGTAAGCATTAATAAAAGTTGTTTTGGTAAAATAAAAATAGTTATTGATAATAATGGTATTTTTTAATGAGATTTTTCATGAATAATATTGAATTTCTAACTGTTTATGTTTAATGCACACGTTCATTATTTAGAATTTTTACTTTTTATGTCAACTATGCATTCAATGGATTATTGTGTGTGTGTGTGTGTGTGTGTGTGTGTGTGTGTGTGTGTGTGTGTGTGTGTGTGTGTGTGTGTGTGTGTGTGTGTGTGTGTGTGTGTGTTTTAATCAAAATCATATAATGTTGAGACACAATTAATTGATTTAATAACAATGTTTTGAAAACAGGAAGCTGAAAAAATTAGATTATTTGTTTACTGTAATGTAGAAAAAAGGGTGGGAGGGACTAATAAGTTTATACTTCCTCCCACTGCCTTTTGAACACAAAAATAATGTGTATGAAGTAATTTTTTTTTTTTGGGGGGGGGGTAGGATAGGTGGTATACCATTTGCATCAAATCTTTTGTTTATTGTAATATTGCTTCTTGTACAATTGCATTTGCAAATTGTTCCAAATAAAACAGTAAAATTGAGAAAACAATGTTTATATTTTTATTCAAGAGAATAAAAAGTGTTTTCCTTATTTAATCAAGGGTTGATCATTAATAAGTAGGCATGCTTTTTTACCCATCTGTCATATTTGAATTTGTCAGAACTGTCAGGAGATCAAAGGACATTTCCTTAAAAACAGTTGTCTGGAATAAATGGAAATTTAACATATTGTTCTAAAAGAAGACAAAATGAATTTGCTGTAACTATTACACAGAAGTCAAGGACACATCAAAGCAATCAGCAGATGCCTCTGAAGAAGACTGAAAATTAACTTCCCGAAAAACAGCTGTCTGAATAAATGAAATGATTTCAAATAAATAAATGTATTGTCTGAATAAATTAAACCTTAACATATTGATCTAAAAGAAGACAAAATACATTTTCTGGACCTATTATGTAGAAGTCATGGACACATCAAAGCGATCAGCAGACGCCTCTGAAGAAGACTGACATTTGACCGTCGAAACATGTCAGGAGATCAAAGTAAATTTCCTAAAAGAAAAGTTTTCTGAATAAATGAAACCATAACATATTGATCTAAAAGAAGACAAAATGAACTTGCTGTAACTATTACGCAGAAGTAATAGGACACATCAAAGCGATCAGCAGATGCCTCTGAAGAAGACTGTAAGTTAACTTCCTGGAAAAAGAACTGTGAATAAATGAAATTATTTCAAATAAATACATTTATTGTCTGAATAAATTAAACCTTAACATATTGTTTTAAAAGAAGACAAAATGAACTTGCTGGAATTATTATGCAGAAGTAAAGGAAACATCAAAGCGATGAGCAGATGCCTCTGAAGAAGACTGTAAATTAACTTCCAGAAAAACAGCTGTGTAAATAAATGAAATGATTTTTAATGAATACATTTATTGTCTGAATAAATTAAACCTTAACATATTGATCTAAAAGAAAACTAAATGAACTTGCTGTGATTATTGCCATTATTTTCCTATTAATTAATTAATGAGGATCTGAGAAATAACAGCCTCTCAGAAACAGGCATGTGAGGAAGGTTAGAGGATGACATCAGAGTCAGCCTCCTGTGAGTCATCAGTAACCTCTCTCTCTCTCTCTCTCTCTCTCTCTCTCTCTCTCTCTATCTCTCTCTCTACTGCTTGGTTGCATCATTCTGTCACATGACAATCATTTCTAAGCTGTTGCCAAGGGGAAGCTTCTCTGTCCCTTTCATAAAACTAATCAGAGGCTCTCCGTAGTTTAGCAGATATTAGAATAAAGTCTCTCACCAACATCTACACGTGTTAAATGATCAAAGCCTGCAGTAGAACCTGTTCCCCCAGTGTCAACATCTGAGAATATTGTGGTATTTAAAGGTCCCGTTCCTCTTGAATGTCAGATTCTCTGCAAAACCAACATTACAGTAGCATTATTTGGTGTGAGTCAGATCTGTGTCAGAGCTGACTTTTCAGTTTCTATGGAATAAGAAATAAAAATAAATGGAAAAACAAAATAACTTTTGGGAGATCTCGCTAAACTAGGGCATGCAAAAAATAGCAAAAATAAAAAAAAACAAACAAGAGATTGTGAAACCCTGCAATAGTTTTGCAAGATCTCGAATTTTGAATTTCTTTAAACTTTTTGCATGTCCCTTTAGGACTAACCTGGTGGCCCGGGGGCAACATGTGGCCCTTGCTCTTAATTTTGAGTGGCCCCCAAAGTAAATGTACAAAAATGACTTAAAAAATATACAAAATTACAGAAAGATACAATAAACAACAATAATTCACAAAGTGACTGACTCGAAAAATACACAAAATGGCAAAAAAAAAAAAAAAACTACAAAATTATGGAAAGATTACAAAATGACAACATAACATAGAAAAGAAATACACAGAAAATGGCTATAAAATAAACAACAAAAATACACAAATTGACACACAAAACAACTAAAAAATAAAAAAGAGAGGAAAATACACAAAACGACTTAAAAAAAACACAACAAGACAACAACAAAAAGTACAAAATGAGAGAAAAACACACAAAACGACCACAGAAAAAAATCAATACAATACATGAACAAAAACACATGAAATGACAACAAACTCATTAATCAACACTCAGTAATGTGATTTAATTTACCGACCAAATCCTCTAGAAATACAAAGGGGTGTGTGTGTGGTGTGTGTGTGTGTGTGTTGTGTGTGTGTGTTTGTGGTGTGTGTGTGTGTGTGTGTGTGTGTGTGTGTGTGTGTGTGTGTGTTAACAGACTGAACACTCTCTCCATCCCTATAGACAACAGCTGAATGGTGCTGTCATGCAAATGGATGTAAATGTTTAAACCTGAGCAGGGCCACTTCATTACACTACCAAAAGAGAACAGAGAAAGGATGAATGGGGGGGGGGGGGGGGGGGGGGTTGCCATGGTAATGAATGAGGTTACAGGATAAACTGCTTTGTAGAAAGACGAAGAGACAAAGTTTACATACTGTATGTTGTGGCCGTCCTCATCCTGGTCAGGTGCAGCTCAATGTGTAGACAACAGGTTGGGATTTGTTAAACATGACATGATGAGTGACAGTAGATCAGATTAAGATGACTGGATTTCCTAATCCTGTGAGTAATCTCTTTTGTGGCATATGTTCCAGAGCCCCTTTTTTATTTTTTAAAGTTTGTTTTATGGGATGTGAGATTGTGATGATATTATGAATTAATGAGAAAAGATCAGAAACATTAGTATTTAGAAAAGTTTGACTCGTCAAAGCAAATACGTTCATTAAAAACTGCAGATAAATTCATTTATGTAACACGTCATTTATTGCAATCATTTTTTTCCTGTGAGTCAGACGTGCTCATTTATGGAATCCTGTTTCCACCACTAAAAAAATAAGAAATCACTATGGCAAGTCATAATTATGAGTTTGTAAAGTCATAATTATGAGAAAAACATTTTTTTTTTTAATGTAAATTTACAAAGAAATATACAAGACGGTGACGGAATCATTTTGCAATAAAGACTTTTTTTGAACTCACAATATTTTCTACACTATGTACCATATGTTGTATTCTAATAACTGAATAAACAGCCAAAATATGTGTTTTTAATCAAATATTATTATTATTATTATTATATTATTATTATTATTATTATTATTATTCAAAGTGTAATTAAGAATGGTAACAGTCAGTGTTGGTACACTGCTGCAAATGCTCAGTTTGTATCTCATAATTATGACTTTGTATCTCAAAATTATGACTTTCTTTCTCATAATTATGACTTTCTTCTTAAAATTATGACTTTCTTTCTCATATTATGACTTTCTTTCTCATAATTATGACTTTCTATCTCAAAATTATGACTTCTTTCTTAAAATTAAGACTTTCTCGTAATTATGACTTTTTTCTAAAAATGATGGACTAACTCTTCTTAAATATGAATTTCTATTTCACAATTATAACTTTTATCTCATAATTATGACATCCTTTCTAAAAATTATGACTTTCTATCTCATAATTATCACTTACATACTCATTATTATGACTTCTGTGTGATTTTTATTTTTATTTTTAGTGGCTGATGAACAGGTTTCCATAGTAACACTACACTACTGTGTGCACAAAAAACGGACGGTTTGAATAAGCGGTGTCATGTCGCCATCTAGCGGTCATTCTAGGTAACTGTGGTTCCATGAGCCCAAGATGATCTTTCACAAACTGGTGGACTTGAGTTTCTTCTAAAATGTGATTATGATATCAACAAGTTTGCCAGTCAAACTCTCAGATTTTAATAAACAATCTTTTCTTTATTGTAAACCTATTTCTACACCACATACCATTCTAGAACAATAATAGATATATTGTGATGAGCAGAAGATCAGTTTTTATGAATGAATGGTACAGCAGAGATGTCTGGGCTTTCTCCCATTTAATGGATGTGATAAAAACATTCTACATTACACACATTTGGACTCAGAAAAAAAAAAAATATAAATAACCAGATTGTTAATGTAAAGACTTTCACTGTCACTTACAGTAAAAATATGAATAAACAAGATATAATACATTCCAAAGTTATCATTAAATTAAAACAGCTTTATATTAATGATGTTGAATTTTGTAACCCTAAAGGAACACTTTTTTGACTTCCTGTTCCACTAACTCTGCTAAAAGACATTATATCCTTAAACGTTTTAAAATTGACCAAAGGAAAAAGATTAGATGCAAATATTTAGTTTATTCAGTTTCGCCCAAAGTGAAAGAACTTCATTTTATTATTAATAATAACGTTTACCTCACAAAAGAATTACTGAGATCACTTGGATGTTGGTTATTGTGTATTTTGTGAAGTCAGGACTGAGGATTTGAATCATATTTTATTTTTGTGTGTGACATATACATAGTGCAGAGTTTTTAGAGCAATATTCAGATTTAATTTATATCTAAAGGGATTCAATTTAATCTGTTCACTGTATCAGATGTGAAATATGACATATTTGTTAATGATAAAATGGTTAATTTCAGTGTGAATAATATTGTTTTGTTCAGTAAATATTAACTTCATAAATGTCGTTTTTTCAAATCTGAACCTAATTTTAGCCACTGGAGGAACGAGCTTAATGTTTTTGCCAGTTCTTTATCTTTTGTTAATGCCTCTTGATTTAATTCAATAGTTTCATTTGTTTTTGTTTTGTTTTTTATTGTAAGTACATTGTTTAGTCCCTTGGTTCTTTTTTTGTTTTGTCCATTATGTCTTTTACCTTGTCTATAATCTGTATTAATGTAAAAAGTGCCTTTTTGTTTGTATCTGTACTTAAAAAAGTGTAAATAAATAAATAAATAAATAAGGCCATCTGTTTCATTTAAAGTTTGATGTCCATCCATATTTATCAATATTATTCTTGTTTACTTGAATGTCATTGCGGATTTCATATTTTCACTATTTTTAATATAAAGCGAGGGCAAAAACACACAAAGAATGATATTAAATAGGAGCTGAAAAACACGTTTAACTCTTATATCTTATTATGTTTGATTGTATTTTCAAATATATGTTAATTTATTTTATTATTTCATTCAGACGTTACAGTAAAGTTTTGATTTGATCTGCAATCTTCCCTTATTTTACTTCATTTCTAGCTGTTTTATATTTACCGTCTGTGTTTATTATTATTTTTTGTTTGCCAGAGCAGCTGCTTTACTTTCTATTCTAATCGTTTCTATTCTTTTCTCTTGGTTATTGATCATATTGTGTGAGTGAAGGACGTATAAGGATTTCACCGCATGATATTGTATAATCATCAGGCACGGTTTGCATGAATATTATGATAGAAATAAATATAGAAATACTTTGAATCTCATATAGGACTGTAATATAAACAGATTTAACTAATTAGAAAATAATCTAAGAATATTCTTAGTTCTTTTTTAGGCTATTTTTTTTTTTTCAAAATTGCTCAATAAAAAACTATATTTTCTCGTCTATTATTGAAACATGATTATTTTAAGCTGTAGAGGTCATTTAATCACACTTAGGGAACCAATGTTTGAGACACAAATGAAAAATCATGTGAAATTATAGAGAGGGTATTTATGATATGAAGAGGGGGTACACACACATGACTTTATAAAGGGGGTACACGGGACAAAAAAGATTGGGAACCAACGTAACCAAGTTATTACATATTTAGTATGTTTTTTATGCATTTTAACCTTTTTTTTAACTAAAACAAATGCAGTTGGACAGAGGTTGGTGATGCATACTTATTTATTATTATTTTATTTTTTTAAACAACCTTGAACTTTGATACTAATACAAACATTCTGTGGAATAATAATAAACATGGATTTATATAGAAAACAAGGGTTTAAATCTTGCAGTAATGACAGTTATTGTTTGTTTGTTTTTTCCCATCATAAATTAAAATAATATTTAAAAAGTAGCATTTTCAAACATTTCCTGATTTTTATTTTGGAGATGCTGCTCTGGTATTATTTAGTTCCACTTGGAGGCGCTAGTGCTCTTACTTTGAAGCAGCTGTTCCTTAAAGTTTGGAAATCCAAAAATATAAAGCGGGTACACGGGACAAAAAAGATTGGAAACCACTGTAAGTTATTACATATTTAGTATATTTTTATGCATTTAACCTTTTTTATTAAACTAAAACAAATGCAGTTGGACAGTGGTTGGTGGTTATAGATTACATTTTTATTTGTTTTAATTGTTTTAAACAACCTTGAAATTTGATACTTTAACAGAAAAATTCTGTGGAATAATAAACAGGGTTTTATATAGAAACAGTTATTGTTTGGGTTTTTTCTCATGAATAAAATAATGTATTTATTTACCAGGAGGACCTGTTTACAAAGTAGTATTTTCAAGCATTTCCTGACTTTTATTTTGGAGACGCTGCTCTGGTATTATTTAGTTCCACTAGGGGCGCTAGTGCTCTTACTTTGGAGGAGCTGTTCCTCAAAGTTTGGGAAATTACAGGAAATCACGTGGTGTGAGAAATCCAAACGCTTGGAGCGCTGTTTGACTGATTATTAACTTTCACTTTTTTATTTGATTTGCATCATGATCTGACACTGTTTTACTGTTACTGTTGTTAAAATGCTGACACATGGAGCAGAAAACCAGCTTTAGTTCAGCTGATTAATGGCTTTCTGGTCATGTTTGGTCTTATTAATAAGTCAGGGGTTATTCACATTTATCACATTTCCCCACTTTTAAGACATGTTCAGCATATATAAACCATTTCCACCACTTTTCCACCTAATGTCACACATGTTGACCCATTATTGTCACTTTTAACGTCTTTTCACCATATTTCATGCTTATTTTAGCCAATTTAAGTTGAGTATTCTAGCTACACATCTCCTGTTTGTGAGTTATGTTAGGCAGCCTTTGTATTTCATCTCTAAATTAAATTTCAAATAGTGAGGATTTACCTCCTGCTGCAGCAGCACAATGGAAATGGCAGGTTTGCATTTTACATGTAAATGAACACGTTTGAATGAAGATCACTTGATTTTCTGGGACGTAATGAATGTATATTTGAAACATGTGCCATGGAAAAATGTAAAGCTGGAAGAAGAGAAGAAGAAGAAGAAGAAAGAGAAGTAAGAAGAAGAAGAGAAGAAGAAGAAGAAAGAAGAAGAAGAAGAGAAGAAGAAGAAGAAGAAGAAGAAGAAGAAGAAAGAAGAAGAAAAAAAACCTTGTGATATATTTCAAATGATAATTAAAAAAAAAAACTACTTAAAAAGTAAATTGAATTTAAAAACAAAACTAGAAAAGAATATTTAATGTAAATTTTGCCAAACACCAATGAAATTTTAAAATTAAAAAAGGGAAATCATATTCAAATATATTAATTATCCAACAAATTAAACAACAAAAAATGTAGGAAATAAAAATTCATTAAATACCATTTAAAAACTCAGCTTTATGTTGATTTTTATCTTTTAGCAGCTTTGATTTAAGTTTCTTTGTTGGAAAATATTTTTTTTATTGAAGTGTCATTTTAAAATATGTATTTTTAAAAAAAAAAAAAAAAAAACATTTGTTCAATCAAAAAAAAAATTGAATCAAAGAAAAAAGTGCTCAAATGTAATGTTTTGAGTCTCAAATGTTTTTTTTTATTTCCACAATTTATTGATTGAAGTAAACTTTTTGTTTTTAATTTTAAAGTTTTTTGTTCTTTGATTGAAGTTATTTTATTATTCTTATTGATTGAATAATAAAGACATAAATCTACTACCAGAGCCGTTCTCCATTTTGTCGGTTTGCTTTCGCTTTTCAAGGTGTAGGCGTAAGATGGCGGTCTGTGCACCACGAACTGTGCACCACACACCAGACATGTTTTAGTGATGACTCAGGACATTTACGATCATCAACCAATAGCTATCAGTCTGTGACGCCAAAAACAACTGAGGTGGTGACTGTATTTGATCACTATCTGTGGATATCAAACCACAGTTCAAACTACAATCACTTCATGCAGAAAAAACAGTCCATTATTAATACAGAGGTCATACATTTACCAGTTCTTTGGTACCAGTGTAACCGTGGTGTGGATTCAAGCTACATATACATGTATTTCTGAGATGTATGAATGTAATTTAAAGCTCTATGGTTGGTTTTCTTCCTTTTCTTTATTTGTTTTCTCACGATACATTTTCTATGATAGAGTATCCACAAGCTAACAGAAGGTGATGTTTACAGGAGAATCCAGAGTTTAACTCCACACAAGTCGAGTACAGTAACGTGGGTTTTTAGTGTTTTAACAAACTTGATCAAAACTCTTCCTGGTTTTGGTGTTTGGTCTGTTGTTGTACTGACTCGTTTCATTAAAGCAGATGTTCTCAACCTTGGGTCGCCAGATGCCTTCAAGAAACCAAGATTATTGTTATTTTTATTTTTTAACAATTTGAGCCCATTTTTGCTTACTTTTAACCTTTTTTCTGCAACTCCACCAAACTCACCACATTTTAACCTTTTCATCACTTTTTCTTGCCATATTTTGTCCTTTTAATGATTTTTGCTACATTACTCTCATTTTGACACTTTTTCCCACTTTTAAGACATGTTCAGCACTTATAAACCCCTTTTTATCACTTTTCCCACCTAATGTCACACATATTGACCCATTGTTGTCACTTTTACCTCTTTTCACATAATTTCTGATTTTTTTTGCCATTTAACCACATTCTTATCTGTCATGCCCATTATTTGCCAGTTTAAAATAATTGTTCCAATATTGACACTTTGAACCCTTTTCACCACCTCTTTCCACCATTTTTTTTTTTTTGTTGTTGACACTTTTAAGCCTTTTTATTTGTGGTTAAAACAATGATTTACATCTTTAAGATGACTATATATTATGGCACTAATAATAATAAACCTCTGGGCTGAAAAAGGGTGAGAACCACTGCATTAAGGACACCAAAACAAGAACCAATGCTGTGCTGACATTCTTTGAGGGACTTTCCAGGACGAGTTAAACAATAAACCATCACTGCTTTGAATGCTTGGTAAAAACCAGTCCAACCAGAAACACAATAAAACCAACAGGCACCGATCATTACCATCACCAGCGATGCTTCACACAACACAGTCAGGTAAACATTAGTGGGAAAACTTCAAACTTTTTTTTTGACAAAGTATAACAAAACTTTAGCTGCTAATAACTAAAAGTGTTCCATAAATAAGACATGGTCCAATGATTTAACAAATATAACCAAACATGATGGAAATTCAAAGTAGTGCAAAACAAGCCAAAAATTATAAGTGTACACATGAAATTTAAATATCTGATCATTCCTGGTCCAGCAAAGTGAAATGTCAGCATGTTGTAGAAACTTCCAGCAAGTTCTTCTAGAATAATATGTTAAGGTTTCATTATTTAGGATTATTTTAGCTGTAGAGGCCATTTTATCACATTTCAGACAATAGGAGACAATAATTAGCTACATTTTACAAAGGAGACGTATTTACTATTGAAATAATCACAAAAGTTCCATTGTGTTTATTTATTCATTTTAAAAAATAAATTTCACTCATTGTTGGTGGGTTATAGATACCATTTTTATTTGTTTTTATTGTTTTTAAACAAACCTTGAAATTGATACTTTAATACAAAATATTCTGTAGAATAATAATAAACAGGGTTTTATATAGAAACAGTATTGTTTGGGTTTTTTTCCCATAAATTAAAATAATGATTTATTTATCAGAAGGAAATGTTTACAAAGTAAGCATTTTTAAAACACTTGCTGACTTTTATTTTGGAGATGCTGCTCTGGTATTATTTAGTTCCATATGGGCGCTTCGTGCTCTTACGGGTGGAGGAGCTGTCCTCAAAGGGGGGGAAATTACAGGAACAACGGGGTGAGAAATCCAAACGCTTGGAGCGCTGTTTGATTCTGATTATTAACTTTCACTTTTTTATTTGATTTGCATCATGATCTGACACTGTTTCTCTGTTACTGTTGTTAAAATGCGACACAGGGAGCAGAAAACCAGCTTAGTTCAGATGATTAATGGCTTCTGTCCGGTGGTCGTAAGATCAGAGGTTTTCACATTATCACATTTCCCTTTTAATACCACTGTTCAGCATATATAAACCAATTTCCACCCCTTTTCCACCTAATGTCACATATGTGACCCATTATTGTCACTTTTAACGTCTTTCACCATATTTCTGCTTATTTTAGCCAATTTAAGTTGAGTATTTCGCTACAATCTCCTGTTTGTGAGTTATGTTAGGCAGCCCTTTGTATTTAATCTCTAAATTAAATTTCAAATAGTCCGGATTTACCTCCTTGCTGCAGCAGCACAATGGGAAATTAGCAGGTTGCATTTTACATGTAATATGAACCACTTTGAATGAAGATCACTTGATTTTCTGGGACGTTAATGAATGTATATTTGAAACATGTGCCATGGAAAAATGTAACGCCTGGAAGAAGACGAAGAAGAGAAGGAAGAAGACAGAAGGAAAGAAGAGAAGAAGAAGAAGAAGAGAAGCAAGAAGAGAAGAAGAAAGAAAGAAGAAGAGAAGAAGAAGAAGAAGAAGAAGAAGAAAGAGAGAAGAAGAAACGAAAGAAGAGAAGAAGAAGAAGAAAAGAAGACACTGGGATAATATTTCAAATGATAATTAAAAAAATACTAAAAAGTAAATTGAATTTAAAAACAAAACAGAAAAGAATATAATGTTAATTGTGCCAAAACTAATGAAATTTAAAATTAAAAAAGGGAAATCATATTCAAATATAATTATCCAACAAAATTAAACAACAAAAATGTAGGAAATAAAAATTCATTAAATACCATTTAAAAAACTCAGCTTTATGTGATTTTCATCTTTTAAAGCTTTGATTGAAGTTTCTTTGTTGGAAAATATTTTTTTCATTGAAGTGTTCATTTTAAAATAGTATTTTTAATATAAAAAAAAAACATTTGTTCAATCAAAAAAAAGTGCTCAAATGTAATGTTTTTGAGTCTCAAATGCTTTTTTTTTTTTTTCACAATTTATTGATGAAGTAAACCTTTTTGTTTTTAATTTTAAAGTTTTTTGTTCTTTGATTGAATGAGTTATTTATTTCTTATTGATTGCATAAGAAAGAATAATCTACTACCAGAGCCGTTCTCCATTTTGTCGGTTTGCTTTCGCTTTTCAAGGTGTAGGCGTAAGATGGCGGTCTGTGCACCACGACTGTGCACCACACACCAGACATGTTTAGTGATGACTCAGGACATTACTATCAGCAACCAATAGCTTATCAGTCTGTGATGCCAAAAAACACTGAGGTGGTGACTGTATTTGATCACTATCTGTGGATATCAACCACAGTCAAACTACAATCACTTCATGCAGATAAAAACAGTCCATTATTAATACAGAGGTCATACATTTACCAGTTCTTTGGTACCAGTGTGTAACCGTGGTGTGGATTCAAGCTACATATACATGTATTTCTGAGATGTATGAATGTAATTTAAAGCTCTATGGTTGGTTTCTTCCTTTTTCTTTATTTGTTTTTCTCACGAGACATTTTCTATTATAGAGTATCACAAGCTAACAGAAGGTGATGTTTACAGGAGAATCCAGAGTTTAACTCCACACAAGTCGAGTAATGTGGGTTTTCAGTGTTTTAACAAAATTGATCAAAACTCTTCCTGGTTTGGTGTTTGGTTCTGTTGTTGTTACAATGACTCGTTTCATTAAAGCAGATGTTCTCAACCCTTGGGGTCGCCAGATGCCTTCAAGAAACCAAGATTATTATTAATTTTATTTTTTTTAACAATTTGAGCCCATTTTTGCTTACTTTTTAACCTTTTTTCTGTAACTCCACCAAACTCACCATAATTTAACCTATTTTCATCACTTTTTCTTGCCATACTTTTTGCTCCTTTTAATGCATTTTTGCTACATTACTCTCATTTTCTGACACTTTTCCCACTTTAAGACATGTTCAGCACTTATAAACCCTTTTTATCCACTTTTCCACCTAATGTCATATATTGACCCATTGTTGTCACTTTTAACCTCTTTTCCCCATAATTTATGATATTTTTGCCAATTTAACCACATTCATTATTTGTCATGCCCATTATTTGCCAGTTTAAAATAATTGTTCCAATATTGACACTTTGAACCCTGTTTACCACCTTTTCCACCATTTTTTTTTTTTTTTTTGTTGTTGACACTTTTAAGCCATTTTTATTTGTGGTTAAAACAATGATTTACATCTTTAAGATGACTATATACTATGGCACTAATAATAATAAACCTCTGGGCTGAAAAGGGTGAGAACCACTGCATTAAAGGAAACCAAAACAAGAACCAATGCTGTGCTGACATTCTTTGAGGGACTTTCCAGGACGAGTTAAACAATAAACATCACCTGCTTTGACTGCTTGGTAAAAACCAGTCCAACCAGAACACAATAAAAACCACAGGCACCGATCATTACCATCACCAGCGATGCTTCACACAAAACCCAGTCAGGTAAACATTAGTGGGAAAACTTCAAACTTTTATTTTGACAAAGTATAAACACAACTTTAGCTGCTAATAACTAAAAGTGTTCCATAAAATAAGACATGGTCCAATGATTTAACAAATATAACCAAACATGATGGAAATTCAAAGTCTTCAAATATCTGATTCATTCCTGGTCCAGCAAAGTGAAATGTTCAGCATGTTGTAGAAACTTCCAGCAAGTTCTTCTAGAATAATATATGTTAAAGTATAGTAGAATATAAAATATTAGTTCTCACGTTCCGAGCGTTACATGGTCAGGCCCCTAAATAGATCTCATACTTGTTGTACCCCTACTCATCAGGGCGATGTCTTCGGTCTTCAGGTCAGGGTCTCCTAAAGACCCCAAAAAAATAAATGTAAAACCAGAGGAGACCTGGTGTTCCAGGCTGTAGCTCCCAGACTCTGGAATAACCTGCACCAGTCTCTCAGGGAGCTCAACTGTGTGGTCACTTTAAAAAACTGTTGAAGACTACACTTACAGTAAAGCTTTTAGTAACTGGATTTAATTTTTATTTATCCTTTAATGTTGCTGTTCTTATGCTATTTATGCATCCATGTTTTATTATTCTATTATGATGTTGCACTTTTACTTTTACCACAACTCTGTACAAGCACTTTGTGATTTTATCTGTAAAAAGCACTTTATAAATAAACTACGTACTAACAAACTTACTTTTTAGTGTTTTAAAAAACTTGATCAAAAACTCTTCCTGGTTGTGGTGTTTGGTCTGTTGTTTGTGTACTATGACTCGTTTCATTTAAAGCAGAGGTTCTCAACCTTAGGGTCGCCAGGATGCCTTCAAGAACACCCAGATTATTGTTAATTATTTCTATTTTCTAACAATTTGAGCCCATTTTTGATTTACTTTTTAACCTTTTTTCTGCAACTCCACCAAACTCACCATAATTTAACCTTTTTTATCACTTTTTCTGGCCATATTTTTGCTCCTTTAATGCATTTTTGCTACATTACTCTCATTTCTGACACTTTTTCCCACTTTTAAGACATGTTCAGCCACTTATAAACCCTTTTTATCACTTGAATAATATTAAACAGGGTTTTATAGAGAAACAGTTATTGTTTGGGTTTTTTTCTCATGAATTAAAATAACGTATTTATTTACCAGGAGGACCCCTGTTTACAAAGTAGCATTTCAAGCATTTCCCTGACTTTTATTTTGGAGCCGCTGCTCTGGTATTATTTAGTTCCACTAGGGGCGCTAGTGCTCTTACTTGGAGGAGCTGTTCCTCAAAGTTTGGAAATTACAGGAAATCACGTGGTGTGAGAAATCCAAACCGCTTGGAGCGCTGTTTGACTGCTTATTAACTTTCACTTTTTTATTGATTTGCATCATGATCTGACACTGTTTTACTGTTACTGTTGTTAAAATGCTGACACATGGAGCAGAAGAAACCAGCTTTAGTTCAGATGATTAATGGCGTTCTGGTCATGTTGGTCGTATTAATAAGTCAGAGGTTATTCACATTTATCACATTTCCTACTTTTAATACATGTTCAGCATATATAAACCATTTCCACCCACTTTTCCACCTAATGTCACATATGTTGACCCATTATTGTCACTTTTAACGTCTTTTCACCATATTTCATGCTTATTTTAGCCAATTTAAGTTGATTATTCTAGCTACACATCTCCTGTTTGTGAGTTATGTTAGGCAGCCTTTGTATTTCATCTCTAAATTAAATTTCAAATAGTGAGGATTTACCTCCTGCTGCAGCAGCACAATGGAAATGAGCAGGTTTGCATTTTACATGTAAATGAACACGTTTGAATGAGATCACTTGATTTCTGGACGTTAATGAATGTATATTGAAACATGTGCCATGGAAAAATGTAAAGCTGGAGAAGAAGAAGAAGAAGAAGAAGAAGAAGAAGAAGAAGAAGAAGAAGAAGAAGAAGAAGACACTGTGGATAATATTTCAAATGATAATTTAAAAAAAAAATACTTAAAAAGTAAATTGAATTTAAAAACAAAACTAGAAAAGAATATTTAATGTAAATTTTGCCAAACACTAATGAAATTTTAAAATTAAAAAAGGGAATCATATTCAAATATATTAATTATCCAACAAATTAAACAACAAAAATGTAGGAAATAAAAATTCATTAAATACCATTTAAAAACTCAGCTTTTATGTTGATTTTCATCTTTTAACAGCTTTTGATTGAAGTTTCTTTGTTGGAAAATATTTTTTTATTGAAGTGTTCATTTTAAAATATGCATTTTTAATAAAAAAAAAAAAAAACATTTGTTCAATCAAAAAAAAATTGAATCAAAGAAAAAAGTTCTCAAATTTAATGTTTTGAGTCTCAAATTTTTTTTGGTTTTTTTTTTCCGCAATTTTATTAAAGTAGACCTTTTTTAATTTTAAGTTTTTTGTTCTTTGATTGAAGTTATTTATTATTCTTATTGATTGAATAATAAAGACATAAATCTACTACCAGAGCCGTTCTCCATTTTGTCGGTTTTGCTTTCGCTTTTCAAGGGTTAGGCGTAAGATGGCGGTCTGTGCACCACGAACTGTGCACACACACCAGACATGTTTTAGTGATGACTCAGGACATTTACTATCATCAACCAATAGCGATCAGTCTGTGACGCCAAAAACAACTGAGGTGGGACTGGATTGATCACTATCTGTGGATATCAAACCACAGTTCAAACTACAATAAAAACAGTCCATTATTAATACAGAGGTCATACATTACCAGTTCTTTGGTACCAGTGTAACCGTGGTGTGGATTCAAGCTAAATATACATGTATTTCTGAGATGTATGAATGTAATTAAAGCTCTATGGTTGGTTTTCTTCCTTTTCTTTATTTGTTTTCTCACGAGACATTTTCTATTATCGAGTATCACAAGCTAACAGAAGGTGATGTGTACAGGAGAATCCAGAGTTTAACTCCACACAAGTCGAGTACAGTAATGTGGGTTTTTAGTGTTTAACAAACTTGATCAAAACTCTTCCTGGTTTTGGTGTTTGGTTGTTGTTGTACAATGACTCGTTTCATTAAAGCAGATGTTCTCAACATTAGGGTCGCCAGATGCCTTCAAGAAACCAAAGATTATTATTAATTTTTATTTTTTTAACAATTTGAGCCCATTTTTGCTTACTTTTTAACCTTTTTTCTGCAACTCCACCAAACTCACCATATAATTTAACCTATTTTCATCACTTTTTATTGCCATATTTTTGCTCCTTTTAATTGCATTTTGCTACATTACTCTCATTTCTGACACTTTTTCCCACTTTTAAGACATATTAAGCACTTATAAACCCTTTTTATCACTTTTCCACCTAATGTCCACATATATTGACCCATTGTTGTCACTTTAACCTCTTTTCACCATAATTTATGATTATTTTTTGCCAATTTAACCACATTCATTATTTGTCATGCCCATTATTTGCCAGATTAAAATAATTGTTCAAAATATTGACACTTTGAACCCTTTTTACCACCTTTTCCACCATTTTTTTTTTGTTGTTGTTGACACTTTTAAGCCATTTTTATTTGTGGTTAAAACAATGATTTACATCTTAAGATGACTATATACTATGGCACTAATAATAATAAACTCTGGCTGAACAGGTTGAGAACCACTGCATTAAAGGAAACCAAAACAAGAACCAATGCTGTGCTGACATTCTTTGAGGGACTTTCCAGGACGAGTTAAAACAATAAACATCACCTGCTTTGAATGCTTGGTAAAAACCAGGTCAAACCAGAAACACAATAAAACCAACAGGCACCGATCATTACCATCACCAGCGATGCTTCACACAAACACAGTCAGGTAAACATTAGTGGGAAAACTTCAAACTTTTATTTTTGACAAAGTATAAACAAAACTTTAGCTGCTAATAACTAAAGTGTGCCATAAATAAGACATGGTCCAATGATATTTAACAAATATAACCAAACATGATGGAAATTCAAGAGTAGTGCAAAACAAGCAAAATTATAAGTGTACACATGAAATTTAAATATCTGATCATTCTGGTCCAGCAAAGTGAAATGTTTAGCATGTTGTAGAAAACTTCCAGCAAGTTCTTCTAGAATAATATGTTAAGTTTCTTGATCTCCTGACATGTTTTGGACTGCCAGTCTTCTTCAGAGGCGTCTGCTGATCGCTTTGATGTGTCCTCGACTTCCGCGCAATAATTACAGCCATTTACTTTGATCTCCTCTACATGTCAGGAGATCAAAGTAAATTTCCTGAAAAAAAGCTGTTTGAATAAATGAAAACTTTAACATATGATAGTTTAGAGACATTAGAAAATATTATATTAAGACAAAAAAATATTTACACACAAAGATAGAAGGTCACAGTGAACATTTTAACACACAAAGGTAAATACTCCTATGAACCACAGTTAGTGGAGATTATGGCAGTAGTTCTTTCAACAACAATTTACAACTGAATTATTTGGTAATTTACACAATGATTCATGTTTTATGTTATTTTCACTTTCTCCAGTGGGCGGATCGGATGCTCTGAAGGGCCGGATTTGGTCCCTGGGCCTTGAGTTTGAACCATACAGACTAGAATGAATGATTTCTAACCCCAAATACAAAAATATCCCTTTGTGTAACTCACATAAGTAACGTTCATAGATGGGAGTTAAATGAAGTACTGATGATGATGATGATGATGATGTTCATGTGACTCTTCACTGTGGTGAGTTAAAGTTCTCTCTTAGTTTATAGTAACTTCCTTTCATGGCCATCAGCTCCTGGTGGGTTCCTTTCTCCTGCACTTTGCCTGCCAGGACCACGACAATCTGATCCGCCTTCTCGATAGTCTTCAGCCTGTGAGCAATCACCAGTAGCGTCTGGTTGGGACGGTTCGCCAGGCTCTGTTGTACCTGTGCAACAGACAAATACATTGTTTCCCCATATAAAGAATATCATTATTAATACTGTCTATTTAAGTATTCATTTTTTATGTTTTGATCACATCTGAGCTGTAAGAATTGGTTTGGTCACTGAATTATTGTAATATGTATTTTTTATTTTATTTTAATCCTATTTCTTTTTTTTATTTCTCTATTTACTTACTGTTTTTGTAAATCAGTACATTATTTTTTTAAATGCATTTTTTTAATTATTATTTTATGGCTGAAACATTAGAAAAAACACATTTTTATTTCCTGTTTGATTTGTTTTTATTTTAATGTGGCCCTAATATCTAACACTCATGGAAAGGCAAATGTATTTGTACAGGTCATTTCCTTCATAGGGTTGAACATAATTAAAAGTCAAACATGCAGAAAGAGATAACATCATACAATCATCTACAACATTCTGCAGGTTTTCCATAAAGGTGGAGTTTATCACGGCCCCTGAACAGGCAGCATACCTTATGTTCACTCTCAGAGTCCAGAGAGCTGGTGATTTCATCCAGGATGAGAACCTGAGGTTGTCTCACTAGAGCTCGAGCGATGGCGATCCGCTGACGTTCGCTCTTTGATAACTGACCACCACCCTCACTCACCTCTAAAATAAACACATCATTAACATATTAAATAACATATTAACGTATTATTTTACATCTTAAACACTTTGCCACACTGTGCTCCTGTAAGGCTGATAAACAGAGCCACAGAACAAAAAGTGTGTAAAACTCTATCTAATGTTAAAAAAATGTAAAAACAAAGAAATCTTTACAAAAGTCTTTTAAAATTAAGAAAAACCTAATTTGTTTTTTAAATCTACAATCACCAGGACCAGATAAAGCAAAGTAATGATTCATTACCTGTGTCGTAACCTCTCTCCAGCTGTACGATGAAGTCGTGGGCGTTGGCGTTGCGTGCCGCTTCCTGGATCTCATCCAATGAGCATTCAGTGAGCCCGTAGGCGATGTTGTCTCTGATGGAGCCTGAGAAAAGACGGGCTCCTGGCTCACCACCACCACCTGGTCATTCACAATACTTTATTTATCCCCGAGGGACAATTCACTTTCACTTTCATCCCATCCAAGAAACATGAAACGACAATCACATATAACACACATAACATGGGAGGACAGGAGCGGGAGAACTGTGGTCACCGCAAGGGCGACGCCCCGTATTTAGATGAAAAGTGGAGAACAACAGGAGGAGAGGTGAGGGAGAAGGCAGGTTGTAAAACCTCCTCAGCGTACACGCACCAGAAACAAGACGGAGCATCTTTCTGCACAACATACTAGTGGATAGATGAGACAGCATTGACGGCTGGCTTTGGGAGCCAATGATAATAAGCCCAAAACAGCCGCAAACATAATACGGACTTCGCAATAGGTCAGAAAGCTGCCAGCTCCAATCAGCAGCATGCCTGCTACAATAATTCCAATCATGTAGATGTCTTCCACGTCCCTCGCTTGGACAGGCGGGCTCACCACTGCATGTTCGTTTTGTAGAAAAAATGTGGTCGACTGCATTGAGAAGACAAACTGATCAATTCCATAATTATGGTTTTGAATAGAGACGCAAAGAGAGGCTCCTATTAGATTCACAAGACCAGACAAAAACATAACAGCAGCAAAAACAGATACGGGTGGAAAAGAGGGAGCAGAGAAAATGTGACCGTCTTTGTCGAGGAGCAGAACAAACACACTGATCAGCCTGACTGCATGAAAACATAGTTTACGCATTACTTAAAGCTTATAAACTGGCATAAGAAAATACCAATAGATGCCAACACAAAATTAGGGCCAGAGTCATTTCCATGCCCTCGTAATAAAAAATGATATGTATTTTTTGTCATTTTGATGATTTTTTTGTCATTTTGATGATTTTTTTGTCATTTTGTGGTTTTTTCACATCCCTCTGAGTTGTTTTGAATGGCTAGAGTCGCATTGTGCATTTCTCTTGTCATTTTGTGTGTTTTTGCAGTTGTTTGTGTGAATTTTGTATATTTTCGTTGTAATTTCCTGTGTTTTGGGAGTAATTTTGTGTATTTGTTTTAGGGGCTACGCAAAATCAGGGCCAGAATTATTTCCATTACCCTTTGAAATGCACAAAATCTAAATAGTGCAAAAAAACTGTCAACGGAAAACACTGTTAAGAGGCTCCAAAACCAAACTTCAATGGAAACACGTACAAATTGCAAATATACTTTGTCGAAACTTAAGAAATATCACTTTTATTTTGTGAAAACTGTAATGGAGACACAGCTATTGAAACCATCAGAGATGGAGTGAGAAAGGTGGAGTTTTTCACCTTCTTGTGGAAATACTGGTGGTCGTAGGACTTGAGAGGTTCACTGTCCAACAGGATGTGTCCGTTCCCATCCTCATGCTCATACAGCCGCTCCAGCAGACTCACACACGTGCTTTTTCCTTCTCCAGACACACCAACCAGTGCTGTCATCTCACCTGGCTTCAGCTCCAAATTGAAATCCTTCATTTGAGAACAAAGAAAAAGATCATCTGCTGCTCCTGACTGTGATTCATGAACACTTCTTCTGTTTACCATCCCTACCTGCAGCACTGTTCTGCTGGGGTTGCTGGGGTAGGCGAAGGTGAGGTTTCTGAAGCTGACGTGTCCCCTCAGCTGATCGGGTCGCAGCTTTCCATCTGTGCTGATCCTTGGGGTTCGGTCCAAGTATTCAAACACTTTCCCAGCAGCACCCACTGAGTTCAGCATGTCGCCAAAGATGTAGGTGAGTGTCTGGAAGAGACGAAGTGTGAAACCACTGAGCCTTGTCATCATAATTGAACCTGGGAGTTTTTTTCCTGTCGAGAAAAGCTTTAATTCACACGTGTCAAACTCAAGGTCCGGGGGCAAAATCTGGCCCTTTAGAGCATCCAAATCGGCCTGTGGCAAAAAGTAAAAAAGAAACCCTGAAATGACCAACTAATTCAGCTGTAAATATCTCAACTAGATATTTCCAAAATAAACCACAGTATTAGCAGGGCTAACATTACATCCACGCTTTTATTATTCCTGCAATTTTCATCAAATTATTTCACACAATCTGCTAAATTACATAAAAAAATGGCCACAAAATCAAATAATTCAAAGTGAATATCCTGCAGGGACGGATATCTGATACTAATTGCTTTGATATTATCAGTGCCGTACATATTTATGATTTATTTATACTTGGAAGTGCAAACTACAGCACATTAATGATTCAATTATTCATTTCCCACCTAAAATCTGCCCCCACTGAGAATAAACTGCTCTATATTTGTGTTAATGAATGAAACCTTAACATAGACAGAATGAAGTGAACAGAGGATTGTGGGATACCCTGATGTTGTCTCCGAGGTCTGAATGGTAGAGGATGAAGGAGACCAGGTTGCCTGTGGTCATCTGTCCCGTCTGGATCAAGGTTCTGCTGTAGAACATCATGAGAACCTGCATACTGAGGCCTGTCAGCTGCACACAGGGAAACAAACAAACAGAGGATCATTAAAAGAAACTAAAAACCCCATGTGGGACACCTAAAATGTCTAGTAATTACTGATTAAAAGTATATATATTGCTCATTTTATCACACTGAGCTCAGACATGGGCAACAGGAGGCTTGGGGGCCATATGCGGCCCACGGTCTAATTTTGTGTGGCCCCCAAAGTAAACGAACAAACCGATTAAAGAAACAACACAAACAATAAGAGGAATTTAAAAAAATGACAACAAAAATACACAAAATGCCTCAAAGAAACACAAAATTAATTACTGAATAAAATTAATAAAATTAATACTATCATTAAATTATTTGTAAAATTAAAACATACTATTTTAAAAAACTGTATTCTACACTTTCACTTTCTCAATATACATCTAATAAAAAAAATGTAAAATACGGTATACAAATATCTAAGCTACTCATGATCAAAAAAGTATTGGGGGTCGACAGAAATGAGTGATATGGAAATATGGGGTCCTGACCCAAAGGTTGAGAACCATTAAACTTCTCACCCTTCGTGCGAGCAGGTAAATTGCTCGGACCGTGTCCCTGCGGTTCTTGATGCTCCCCATGTCCTGCAGGATCCTGTCGTAGCGACGAGCTTCGTGACGTTCAGAGTTGAAGCTCCTAACGACGCGAATGCCAGATACCACTTCATTAGCAGCATTGTTGGCCGAGGCTATGGAGTCCTGGAGGGCCAGAGTCAACCTCTGAGGAGACAAACATCCATTTTAAACTGATAGGAAGCCTTTGTTCAGGGACAGACGGAGCTATTACCTGGTACTTCTTGTCGTAGATACTCTGGATGAGGCCAGTGATGGGCGTCTCCATCAGTATGAGGAAAGTGAGTTTCCACGACAGACTGAGCATGAGGAGGATCATACCCAGGGTTTTAATAAAAGTCCTCAGCAGCACGTTGACATTCAGACACACAGTCATTCCCATCAGTTTGGTGTCTTTTGAAAGCCTGGATGTGATTTCACCTGTGGGAAAATGAAAAATAATTAGCAATGAATGTGTTCTATAGCTGCTCATCAGCTTCTGAGTAATACTGGCAGTATATTTATTAAGACAAATGTTTTCAGGAAGTTTACTTTGATCTTCTGACACGTTTCGACTGCCAACTGTCAGTCTTCCTCAGAGGTGTCTGCTGATTGCTTTGATGCGACTTTATGAGACTCTCTTCTCCAGATACCATTGGACGACAGGGGGCGTGGCCAGTACTCACATTATTGTTGAGTTGCTTTAATGGGTATTTGTACTTTTTTCAGTATATTTATAAATCAGTCATTTTACTTGTACTTAAGTGTGTTTTAAAGGAAGTAATTCATTACATTTCTACACCCATTGAGTAAATTATTATTAATATTTTTTAAATGATCAACGGATATTGTGAAACTACAAAAAATGAAATGACCAGAAAACATCATAGTCGAAAAATCAGATTAAACGTAATGTATCACATGAAAACAGCATTGAATATATTTTTTTACTTTTTTATTTTATTTTATGTTTTACAGTTCATAAATGTATCTATATTTAGAGTCTGATAATGTTTTCTTCTATTTTGAATGGAAGTAATTGGTGTTGTTTTATTTAAAAAACAATTGTACATTTTGACAAACCTTTTATTTTATACAGATGCCTTTGAGGAAAATAAATGAAGTTCCAATTGTGGTAAATTTGGTCTTTTCCTTTTTAAGTTTATACATGAGATGTTTACTGTATGTAAGGGAACCGTACCGAGATTTATTACCAACAATAAACGTGAAGGGGTGAAAGTAACTATAGTAACTTTTACTTTGAGTATTATTTAATTCAGCTACTTTTTACTTGTAATTAAAGGTATTGTAGAGAATGTTATTTTGGCTTCAAATCACGAGGAAAACTGGGCTCGTGCACGCTTTCTCACACACACGTTTAATAGGCGTTCCCTCTTGGAAGCAGGTAGAATGTTGCACATGTGCATTTTTTTCAAAAAGTGGAGAGAGAGGGCGTTTGTTTCCAAGACTTCTGTAAATTTAAGTATTTTATGTATGACTTACTTGTACTTGAGTACATTTTTATTCAAGTAACAGGACGTCTCTGTTAACACGTCTGGTAACCAGCCTGACAGAACTGTCAAGTTGGTCGCACCCAGAAAGCAGCAGGTGCCTCTGAGGAAGACTGACAGTTGGCAGTCGAAACTTGTCATGAGATCAAAATAAATTTTCTGAAAAAAGTTTGTGTGAATAAATGAAACCTAAACATATTCAGAATGAACGTGGATTACATAGTGTCTTCTGATTGGCTGGATGAATGCTTCTTTAAGCAGTGTTTGTACCTCACCTGTCTTTATGGTCTCAAAGAATCCGATCTCCTGCTTGGTTAAAGCCTGAAACAGTTTGACTTTGATCCTGCAGGTGTATGAGCCGATGGCACACAGTAAACAGACCTCCTCTACAGCCCGCGCTCACAGAGCTGAGCCACCAATCAAAGAGAGAGAAGTTCAGTAGGAGGCCATGAAGCAGATAGACACACCTGAGAGGAAACGTTTCACTCCATATTGTACATACTGTACCTTCCCAGAGAGAAGAGACTCATCAAAAGGAGAGCAGACAGGAATTCACTGGACTGGTACTGAGTGCAGAGGATGTCAATGACTCGACCGGTGTAGAACGGGATGAACATCTCACCTGGGATTAAACACACACACATGCACGGATTAGCATTAAATACATCAGAGAAGAAAGAATCAGGATGATTTTAAATAAATCTACTAAATATCACTGGTTCTAACAGAGAAATCTCAGATAAAATGAGAAACTAATGACAACAAATCCACTGAGGCTTTGTGTTTTGTGTTATTTAGGTTATTTAGAACTTGTGCATGTTCATATGAACTTTATTTATTTTTGTCATGGGCTTAAATATCTTCTATTTTACTGAACAATTTTAGTCTATATGGGTAAAATGTTCGGTGTTCATCCATAAAGTCAGCAAAATGATGGTCCATTGTTCTATGAATCTGTGATAACCACATTTATTTATTCATCTGAATAATATCCACTGTTATCCAGGAACGTTTATTATTATTATTATTATTGTCATGTTAAAGATGGAAATCCTGGTTTTAATCACTAATAAAAAGGTTCAAAGTGACCAAAAATGGTGGAAAAAGGAGGTGAAATGGGATTTTAAAAACCACATAAATTGGTTAAAAGTTAAAAATTAGAGTGGATAAAAACAGACAGAAAAAGAGTTTAAAAAGGGTTCAAAGTGTAAATATTGGAACAATAGTTTAAACTGGTAAATAATGGACATGACAAATGGTGAATGTGGTTAAATTGGCAAAAAAAAATAAGCATTGAAATCTGGTGAAAAGAGGTTAAAAGTGACAAAGAATTAACATATGCCCTTGGTTTCCAAGTGGGGTACGGGTACACCCAGGGGTACACAGATTGTCATAGTGGGTACATGAATATGAATTAAAAACATGACAACATTGAAAACTAGAACATAAATAGACCAGCAGTCAGGAGCCTGCATGCATTGCCACAAATCACACAATGGCTGACAGTGCATCCAGAAATTATTCAAATCCTCAAAATTCTACACAAAATACCACATAATGACAACATGAAAAAATTATAATTTAGATTTTTGCAAATTTGTGAAAAAAAGAAAACTAAGAAACCTTTTTCAGTAGGTGTTACATACAGGTGTAGGCGATGACCCAAATGCAGGGATGGAGGCGGAGCTCAGATGCATTACACCAATATTTATTGTTGTTTTAGACTCAGTCAGACAAGCATGGGTTCAGTACACACTACAGGTGGTCAGTTCACAGAGGCAGAGGTATTTAAAAAACATAAAAGGCAATCCAAGAACACAGAACACGGGTACACAAGAAGAAAGTTCAAATGTAGGACAAAAACACTGGAATACTAAATTCAAAAACACTTATTGTAGAACCAGGAACTACTGACATGAACCATAGTCCAGATAACAAGTTAGAACACAATATGTCTCAGCACTGACCTGAACTAAAGCCTCTCCATTTATACACAGAGCAGTTAGTTCATCACCAGCCAAGAGTTCCTGTCTGCCCTACAAAATAAAACCCCATCCTGACAGTAGTGGGACTTCAGATTAAAATTATGAAGATGAACGGGACAGTGAAAAGTTTGGGAACCACCGACATTATGAGACTTTAGGTAGAAAAAGTGGTGGAAAGGGTTTATATAAGTGCTGAAAATGTCTTGAAGGTGGAAACATTTGATGGAAAAGTGGCTGAAATGGGAGTAACTTAGCAAAAAAAATGTATTAAAAGGTGATGAAAATAGGTTAAACTAAGCAAACCCTGTATTCACAACATGTATCTGGATGTTGACAAGTTTGTTCATTTTTCCATTAAATTGAAAGTAATAATGTAGGAAAAACAAAAGACTGACCTTGACCTTAAATATGACGTTGCGCGAAGGTCAAGGTCACACATTGAAAGGAAATGTTGTTTCAATGGTACCAGTCTGAGCACTGCATCTCAATTTGTGGCCGTTATAGGAAAAAAGTGTTTTATTTTGTGACGTCATGAACTTTGACCCCTTCTGATCTTTTTACTGGTAGGTCGTACAGCTTTGGTCTAATTAAATAAAATACTGAGATGAGCTTTTCATAAATGTAAACATCAAACTTGTACCATAATTATACATAGCGATATGGAAATGTTTGGTTTTTGTCACTTCACGCAACCTTTACCTTGACATTTTGGTTCCAAAAAGGTCGACTGCACATCCTTAACATTAATCCTATAGGATTACATACATATCATTAGTGATGCATTAATAGTCTAGGAGGAGTTCCATGACAAAGTAAAAATTATAATAAAAACTCTTGTGAGAACAATATGGCAACTTTGTTGTAGTTGCAGAAAAAAGATAAAAAAATAAGTATAAATGAGCTCAAATTGTTCAGAATATATTTCTAGTTTCTTGAAGGAAACCCCCTCTCAATGACCCCAAATAGGGCCCTGACTCCAAGGTTGAGAACCTTGTCTTGTGAGTGAATGAGATGTTCTATACTTACAGATGACTGCTAGAGACAGGAAGATCAGGCCCCCCAGCAGCAGCAGGTAATCAGGTCTGAAGAGGCGAAGGACCCGGATGAACAGGACTCTGGACTTGTGTTTCTGCTTTTCTTCTTCTTCTCCCTCTGAATCTCCAGATGTTTCGGGGATGCTGAGCTCCCAGAACAGAGCAGCAGCCACGGACGAGCCTGCGCACATCACCCAGCATCGCGCATCACCCGGTCGGTCACACCAGCTGCCCTGGCCGCTCAGAACCACGGACCCGGCCTCAAACACGGCGGGCAGCAGACTGTACACCGCTATGGACCGGATCAGCACCGGCACCGGCCGACCGAAGGTGACGAGAGTCCCAGCGATGAGAGCCCAGCCACGGAGAGCTGCGGACAGCCACAGCAGCGCCATGTGCGCAACGGACGGAGACGACACGGACACGGACACGGACACCAAACCCAGCGCGTAACTAAAAAACACGTCCGCGCTCAGCAGCAAAGACAGAACGGACAGCTTTAGAAGTGAACCCAGAGCCATGGTTCTACTGAATGAACGTGTGTGAGGCTGTTGGAGCCTCAGAGACTTTTGGTTCATTTCTCATCAACATCACACGTTTCCTGTCAGAGCTCAGACACAAGACAAAGCAGGACAAGTTCATCCTAACACCTCATTTCTCTTTTGTCAGGGTTAAATATTATTATGAGGATAAAACCTGCCAAAATTAATAAAAAATAAAAATGAATAGCTAAATAAACGTGGGGAAAAAATACACAAATACAAAAGTCAGAAAAATGCAAAAAAAAATAAAATACAAGCCTTGTTTATTTTTATTTTGTACTTTTTATTAATTTAATCATTTTTATACATAAAAGTATTTTCATTTATATTCTGTTTTTAATAATTTATTTATTTTATTTTGTCATTTTTTTCCCATCTGACTTAACGACATGCACAATAATTCCATTGTACCTGTTCTTTTTAGCTTATACATATGGAAATAAACTCTATTCTATGTTATTTTCTACTTTTTTTTTTTTTTTTTTTTTTTTTTTTTATCAATTTGTATTAACTTTTTGGACAACATACATATATATATATATATATATATATATATATTTAACATTTATTTATTTAATAATGTATTTATATTTAAACTTTTGTATTTTTCCCCCCACCTATATTATTTATTTATATTTACTTTAAAATGTTTCCTATTTATTTCTTCATTTAATTTAATTGTGGCAGGTTTGGTCCTTCATAAAACAGGTGATTCCCCTTCATTGTGAATAAAACAGAGTAAATAAAACAAGTTAGGCACAACAGAAAAATAACAAGATTCGGTATAAAGTGTAGATAATTAATTTAAATTAATGGCATCACAATAATTGACACGAGAGGAAACGTTTTTACAGTTTAAATGGATTTTGGTTTATAACTGAGCTTCAACAACTAAATAGTGTTTATTATTTCATCACTGAGTGCTAACATAATGTGGAATATGGATAAAGAATATTAGGATTGCATTGTTCAAAAATCACAATTTAAATTTAACTAAGATATACAGTATTCATGCTTTTCAGGATTTTTTTTTGTAAACTTCCCAAAAAAATGTGTTTTTGTGTATTAAGATTAACAAAAACCTTTTTTTTTTTTTTTTTTAACTTAATTTAAATGCATTTAAATACAACACAATGTTAAACAGAAATGAACAAACAACTACAAAGGAACAGGAAGACAATAAAAGGAACAGACAACAAAGGAATAATAAACACAATAATCATAAAGGATGTTTTAGGTGCCCGTGTGGATATATTTATTGAAGTTTTGTAAATGTTTATGACCTTATTGTTGCAGTGGTTTCAATTGTGTGAAAATATGGTGTGATTTTGTTTTGAAAGTGATGTTGTTTTGGCTCCATTAGGCTTTGTGTACGTGGTATTTAGCAAAGAATATTAGGGTTTTGAATCAGAAGCCGGTCATATATCCTGTTTTATTGTTAATACATTCCTGTAAGTGGATCCAGAGGTTTCCGCGCTGGTTGGAGCGCAAAAAAAAAAGAGGGAAGCAATAAATCGCCTTGTTTTTTTGTGCGTTACTTTTCTGTAATTGATTAATCACAATTAACGCATGAATGTTTTAGCCCTAGTTCAGGTATATCATCAGTAACAGTTTGTCCTTTTTGTCATAATAACAGACAAACCCCCTTTTTATATGTTGTGTGTATCAACAGACTCCCAATAACTCTGTATTGTGTATCTAACAGTAATTCAGTCATGGTGCCGTGTTATGCACTTATATGGGTTTGATTCCCAGCAGGGGTTCTCAACCTTGGGGTCAGGATCCCATTTGGGGGTCACAAAACACTGGGAGGTGGTCACCAGATGCCGTCAAGAAACTAGGAATATTTTTTAAACAATTCAAGCCACTTTTTGCTTATTTTTACCTTTTTTCTGCAACTACACCAAACATATTTTTATCTATTTTCATAACTTATTCTTGCCATTATTTTGCACTTTTTGATGCATTTTTGCAACATTTCTCCCATTTCTGACACTTCTCCATCACATTTTAATGTCTTTTCAGCACTTAAACCCTTTCTACCACTTTTCCACCTAATGTCACATATGTTGACCCATTATTGTCACTTTTAACTTCTTTTCACCAGATTTCATGTTTTTTTTTTGTTTTTTCATGATTTGTCATGTGTATTATTTGCCAGTTTAAACTCAATGTTTTGGCCACTCTAATTTGCAACTTTTAACCAATTTTCTGTAGTTTTTATTTCTTCATGTATGGAACAAAGTTCTGGCAGAACAAATTCCTTTAAACAGAAGCAACTCTTTTTGCTTTGTCACATTTTTTAAAGAGAGAATAAAAACTGTAATGAATGAACAAACATTACACAGAAATGTTCTTTTTCTTTCTATTATTTATTTATCTGAAATATTACCTATGGTGCACGTTTTCCCCTGATGAGTGTTAGAAATGATTCACTGATTAAAGAATTTGGGTAAGTGCTTTGGAAGGATGATTTTCTCCTCTGTGCTGTGTTGGTCAATGGTGACGAGGAAGGCCACGCCCCCACTGGAGCCGTCACGGGTCATCGCCAGAGACAGAGCTATGAAAGACAGACAGGACTCTGATTCTCCTTCTGCCACGAACAACATCAACGTGTACGAGGAAACTCACTGTTAAGAACAAACTGCTGACACTCGTCTCTGCTCATCCCTTTACGATACTCGGCATCGACAAAGCCGTAAACGTAGAAGCTTCCGGAGCCTCCGATGGCGAAGGGGAGTCTGGTCAGGAGGCCGTTCAGGGTGGCAAAGACCTGGAGGTGAAGGAAAGTTGTTGCTCTTTGAAGACATCAGAGATCTAACCAGTTTTAATTGTAATTATTATGAGACAAACGTACCTGGCCTCCATCTTTCCTGTCCCACCCAGCAACAATAAGATGTGCCATTAGTTCCTCTTTGTATTTGTACGAGATGTTTTTCACCAGCGTGGCAGCAGAGCAAACCAGGGGATCCTCACCTATTTCAATACTGATGAGAAAAGACGTTAAACAGTCAGAGGGTGACGTATTTCAAACATAATTATAACTTTTAAATGGAAGGATTTTCAAAAACTTTTGAGTTTTATGAATGAAAATATGTATTTATTTACTATAACATAGCAAGAACCTCCATAAAAAATAGTATTCAAAAACCTATTTTTCCAATCCACCAAGGTGCAAAGCATTCACTAACCAGTGTTACACTTCATAACATTGTTTTGTTAAAATGTCAAATACATACTGTACATGCTGAATGATTGGATGCTCTTATGAGCCAGAATTGGCCCAAGGGTCTTAAATTTTACATTTTTGATTAAAAAAAAAAGGATCTGACATTAAAATAGGCTGTACCATTCAAAGGTTACATTGGAGGAACAGATTACCGCATGTTTGTTCTACTCATTAACAATGAAAGTTAACAGAGATATGTATCTAAATTCCCTCTGATGGGTGTTTATTTACCTGTGAACATCCAGCTGGTGGTTGACTACCTCAGCCATGGTCTGAGCGTCTGCTGCAGACCCTGACAGAGCACAGTAGATCCTGTCATGGAGCGGAGACAGCTTGTTCATCACCCTGTTCACCACTGCATCGCTGAGAGCAACACAAAGAAATCATAATAATATTCATTCTAACAAACTTTTCTCTTTTCTTACCCAGCAGACACCCGGGAGTCTGACCCCAGTACGACCCCTCCATTAAACTCAACAGCAATGATGGTTGTCTGCAGACAAAAGCAAGAACATGAGTTAAAAGCAGTGTTTTTCAACCTCGGGGTCGCCTGTAATTTAACTAGAGTCGCTTGAAATGTCTAGATTAAAAAATATATGTTGCTCATTCATCCCCTCAGGCTCAGACATGAGCAACATGAGGCTCAGGGGCCACATGTGGCCCATGGTCTCATTAGTGTGGCCCCCAAAGTAAACAAACAAAATGATTAAAAGAAACACACACACACACACACACATATATACATATACAGTATATAAATATAACATAGCACATACATTTTCAAAATGACAAAAAAACACTAAATGACTCATAAAACATACAATTACAGAAAAATACACAAATAACAAAAAACAAATCTAAAACGTGAACAAAAACCCACAAAATTACCCAAAATTTACACAAGGTGACTAAAAATACAAAAAGACAACAAAAAACATAAAATGTGGACAGAAGTACACTACATTAACCAAAGTTGCACAAGACGACTAGAAATACACAAAAATAACAGAGAAATGTATGAATTGACAACAAAAATACACAAAATGGCTCAAGAAATAAACAAATTATTTAAATAATTTGTTGAATTATTTTAATTTAAAAAAATAATAATAATTAAAACACAAAGCACAATATTAAACAACTGTATTCTATACTTTCACTTTCTCAAATATAAATCTAGTTTATATAAAATAGAATATGAAAATATCTGAGGTAATGATTTTGAAATGTGGTCTCGATCCAAAAAGGGCTGGGAACCACTGCTTTAACGCATGCGCACTTTACGCAGCGCTCTGTGCGTAACAAGATGAAAGAATAAAGACTTAAAACGGGTAAAATAAAGTAGAACTTACTCCAGTTTTCACTTCTTCTGTCACAACTCTGGACCAGCTCCTCCCAGCATGGTTTCCCAGTGGTTATTAACACTAAAACACGGTGTGTGTGTGTGTGTGTCTCAGAATGACTCCATGTTTGATCCAATCGAAAACGAAAGTTTGATCCTTCCTCATTGAGCTGCTGCTGAACCAATCACAACAAGCTCGTGTTTTCTCCCTGAGGCTCGTGCACGACACGTGCGTGTTTAACGTTGTTGAAGATAAATTATGATTTGATTCCATTTTGTTCAAATGCATTATTTAGCATTAAATTATATATATATATATATATATATATATATATATATATATATATATATATATATATATATATATATATACAGCTAATCACCCAATTTATATAATTTTTCATTTACTGTATATTGCTTAAATTATATAAAATGTAGCATAAAACATTAAAAAAAAAAAAGCTTAAATAACAGCATAAATACAACAAAGGGGTCTTGTTAGATGTAAATCAAAATGTTACATTTATATCTAAATGTTAAATTTATATCTAAACGTTAAATCAGTTGCCAAGTGTAAAGTTAAATCTTTAGGAACTATGCAAAGTGGGCGGGGCCACGTGATTGACAGGGGCTGACCTGCCCACTTTGTATCATTTCTAAACATTTAGCTTTACACTTGGTGACCAATTTAACATTTAGATATACATTTTACATTTAGATATAAATTATACATTTAGATATACATTTTTACATTTAGATATAAATTTTACATTTAGATATAAATTATACATTTAGATTTACATTTAACATTTAGATTTCAATTTAACGTTAGATCAAACTTTTACATTTAGATTTTTTTTCAGGTTTACATATTTTTAACAATGATATTGAACATTCTGTTTTACATGAAATGAGCTAAATGATCAAAAATATGTTGCTATGAAACAGTTTTTACATGCGGCATACAATGAATTTCAGAAAATTAAAATTATATTTAGACCTTTATTTTAATTTTAATATTACATGTTTTACCATTAGAATAGAAATGAATATAAATTCATGTAAATATCTTGGGTAAATAAAATATTTAGTAAATAGGGTGTTTAATGTGAAAATAAAGCATAATAGTTAAAGTAGTGATGGAGATAATAAAGACAAAAGTCCATTTGAAAATGAAACATAATAAAAAGATTAACTTTAAATTGGATGGAAATAAAATGTGTCTAATAATAATTAAGGACACATTTTAATATAATAATAATAGTGTTAAATATGTGATTATATAATGGTGCCACACTGTATTGCAACAGGTTGAAACAAAGTGTAAAAACAAACGTTTGGTCTACCAGTCAGAGATGTTTTATTTATTAATTTACAGCTCTGAGTGCTCAGGGAGGGAATTATATTCTCTTTTAATTAATTCATCATAATAAATGTCATTGAAAATAAAATGATGTATTTACAAAATCACAACCAAAATGAATATATGGGACACTTTTGGTTTGACTTGAATTAAAAACAAAAACAATTAAAAAGCTGTTTCAGAAGCAACACAGAGATTAATTCTAGTATTTTCTAAATTCCTGACACAATGATGATGATGATGATGATGACTGCATATTATTTCATGTTGATGAAGGAGGTCATTCGTGGTTAAAGCGAGGCAGTTTGTTTCCAGGTACGACCACGTGCTCCACACCTGTTTCACTGATGACCGCCAGGTGAGCCACGCCCCCGCTCACGTTGTCTCGACCCATGGCCAGAGCCAGAGCTGAGAACATTCACAAAAAAGTCAATATACGTCAGGTGAAAAAACACAATTATTCAAATGAGCCACAAGCAGGAATGATTTGGTAGAGTGAGGCTTATTTATGTCACATCTTTGACATTTCTGTGTGAAATGACTCAGCATCAGATAAAGTAAGTGTTGTTACCCCCATGTGGGGTCCTCTTTAATTTTAATGGAGTCGCCTGAAATGTCTAGTAATAACTGATTAATATATATATATATATATATATATATATATAGATCATTTTATCACCTCTAGCTCAGACGTGGACAACAGGAGGCTTGTGACCTTGAGCGAAGGTCAAGGTCACTCATTGAAAGGGAATGTTGTTCAATGGTGGCCAAGTTCATTTGTTTTTTCTGACGTCATGAACTTTGACCCCTACCAATCTTTTTACTGGTAGGTCGTCAGTGACGTGCCGTCAGGGTAGGTAAGGTAGGCAGTGCCTACCCAGGATGAATGATATTTTGATTGTTTGCTTTAATTATGATATAATTATAATTATTTATTTTTCCATTTCCAATAGCCTACAGTACCTATAAGTTTGAAAGTGTCAGCATTTTGTGCGTTTCATAACCCAAATGACTAAACATCGCTATTTCCTGGTACGGCTGCACAGTCTCACTCCGCTGTAAGGCAGGAGGAGGCCACGCCCCCTCTCAATAGCACACGGCAGCTCTGCCTCTGTTCCCATAGCGTGTTTTTACGCGTTTGCGCATGCGCAATCAGGTCCCCAAGATGAAAACCATTTACGTCCAAAGGCAGCTCTCTACACTGCCTTTGGACGTAACCGCGCTATGCTAAATGCTATACGTAAGTTCACAGTGCATTAGTGAATTGATCCCATGTGACTGCTGCTGCTACGTTCTCTAGCTAGTGGGCGGGATAACACTACAGTCAGGATAACAGCGCTAGAGATGAATAGAGAAACTTTTTTTTGAGGAAAACGACATCTTTTAAAAGATGGAGACCAACACCTGAGCTACCAGACCTTCAGCAAAGGTAAGGTCAGAACATTGTTGGTACTTTCTACAGTGAATGGAACAAAAGAAGGATTGACTTTGTGGATGCTCCTCACTGAGGCTGTTCTGAGTTGTTGTTGTTGTTATTTTCTCCATGTTTCTGTGTTTCCAACACAACAACAGATGTGCTGCCGTGTCATGAGATATATGTTGTTGGGAGAGTATGGAGGCTATATTAAATAATTGTTTATGTTTCTTTAATGGTGTTTATGATGTTGATTTTCTTAGATGCTAAACACTTGTTCATGTGGATCTTATTGGGTTTTTTCTTTCTTATTATGAATTTCATATTTTGATAAGTGCATTGAGATGACTTTGTTGGAAATTGCTTTATACAAATAAAGTTGATTTGAATTGAATTAACGCTTGCCAGCAGAAACATATGAAATTGTCATTGGTGGTCTGGATTTGCAATGTGCCTACCCAGCCCTAGTGGTCACTGCACGTCACTGTAGGTCGTACAGCTTCAGTCCAATGAAATAAAATGCTCCACTTGAGATGAGCTTTTCACAAATGTAAACATCAAACTTGTACGATAAATATTCGTAAAGATATAGAAATTTTTGGTTTTGGACACTTGACGTGACCTTGTCCTTGACCTTGACATTTTGGCCCCAAAAAAGGTTGAATGCACATCCTTGAGATTGTCCCTATGAGATGACCTACATGTCATTAGTGCTACATTAATAGTCTAGGAGGAGTTCTACAACAAAGGAGTTACAAAAGAAAAATAATCAGAACTCCTAAGATTACTATGTACTGTATTTGGTCATTTCCAATTGCCAATTACAATTAACCATCACAGCCACATCAAGCATTGACATTAGATTTTTTTTAAGTACCATTAGTTGCAAACTGTAGACATTCCTCTCTGCTCATGTTGGGTTTATATTTAGCGTCCACGTAGCCGTAGATGTAGGTGCTTCCTGAGCCTCCGATGGTGACGGGCTGACTCACCAACATCCCCCCCAGAGACACCACGTACACCTGCACGGGTTAAACGTGATGTTTGGTTCCATTCTCTGAGATGTTTCCTGGATCAGCGTCTCACCTGTGGTCCATGCCGGTGGTCCCATCCTGCTGTGATGAAACCAGCCTGAAGATCCTCTTTGTTCTTATAACACAACTCCTTCATTATTGTAGCTGCTGCGATCACCAGTGGGGGGCGCTCCATCTGAAACACTGGGAGGAATCACTATCGGTCACAAAGAAACAGATTTCTCCAATGGTTTAAAGCCGGGGGTTCTCAACCTTGGGGCTGTGAGACACTGGGATGGGTCGCCAGATGCCTTCAAGAAACTAGGAATATTTTTTTTTACAATTCGAAGCCAATTTTGCCCTTTTTCTGCAACTACAACCAAACTTGTCATATTTTAACCTGTTTCATCACTTTTTATTGCATTTTTGCTCTTTTTAATGCAATTATGCCTCATATATCCCATTTCTGCCAAATTTCAATGACTTTTCTGCACATTTTTTCCACTTTCCAGACATGTTACAGCACTTATAAAGCCTTTCCACCACTTTTCCACCTAATGTTGCACATATTGACCCATTATCGTCACTTTTAAACCTCTTTTCACCATATTTCATGCTTATTATTTGCCAATTTAACCACAATTCACCATTGGTTATGCCCACTATTTGCCAGTTTAAACTAATTGCTCCAATATTGACACTTTTGAACCCTTTTTACCACTTTTTCTGCCAGATTTTTGCCCACTCTAATTTGTAAGTTTTAACCAATTTCTGTGTTTTTTTACAATTCCATTTCACCAACTTTTAACCCATTTCATTTCTGATGAAAAGAAGGATTTACATTTTTAATATGAATATATACTACGGTCCAAATGATACTAAACTGGTTTAAACAACAACAAAAAGAGAATCCCTATGGGATCTGTGTTTACTGTGTCTAATGTCATGAGAATAAACCAAAAAACGACAGTGGACAAACCTGTGGAAGGACAGTTGAAATTTGGCTGCTTTGGTGACGGCCTGAGCATCTGCCAGAGATCCAGACATGCAGCAGAAGATCCTGTCGTGGACCTGAATGACTTTGTTGATGGTCTTTGATGACACATATTCCCTAAATAACAGCGAGAAACGGGACACACACAATACAAAAGGAAAACTCCATTATGAAAGTTTTGTTCTTATAAACTGATGGATATTAACATTCAAATATACGGGAAAAAACATGTCAAAAACACCTTTAGTGAGCTGTAACATGAGGTTGGAACAGCAAAGGGATTTTTATTGATGTTTCACGGCAAAAGTTGGTATTTTAATTTTAAAAACGCATCAATAGTTTACTTTCTGTTTTTTTGTGGAAACTTTAAGGCTTTCATGTTTTACTTTTAACTCAGTAACTGCATTATTTGGACCATGTTGTCTTCAGTGCCCATGACAACGAGTCAGGATTAAACACTTTGTCTGATTTAAAGTAAGAATTGTAAAACACAGCTAATAATATGTAATAACATAATTATACAGACATGGTATACGTGGTATGGGTAGAGAAATGTATAGAATGAACAATAGGTGAGGTCTCCACCTTTATGAATATAATTATTATTGTGTTCATATGTGTAAATATAGGTAGCTTATATAATATTTATAACTTATATAATATCACTGTATGTACATTGTTTATGAATATAGATGTATGTATATATATGTATAGGTGCATATATGTGTATGTATATATAAGTAGCTCATATACTGGTTAAACGAGGGTTAGGATTAAATAAGTCAGACTTCTTCCTCCTCCTTTTATGTAAATGTTGTATTGAAATCTTCTTACTTTGTGTTTTTGACTTGTTTTGTGACATTCCTTTTACTTTTATATGTTTAAAAAAATAAATGTTAAAAAATAAATAAATAAAATATTTATGTGTTTTGTGACATTTTTATGTTAAATGTAAGGGACTCCATATGTAATTTAGCATTTATTATTATTATTATTATTATTATTGCTAAATCCAACATGTTTACAACAGTTTGTAAGTCCATGTCCCTCCCAAATAAAATAAAATATAAATAATTAATATAAGGTACTCTTGCATGTTTGTTTCTGAGCTTTAGTAAAACATGGGCATCCTGTTACATCATCATCATCATCATCATCATCATCATCATCATCATCATCCTCACCCTCCAATGGAAGCTCTGGAATCAGAACCAATCACGACCCCTCCATCATAAATGGCAGCCAGGATGGTGGTCTGAAGAAACATGGAGTTTTTTTTATATATATATATATATATATATATATATATATATATATATATATATATATATATATATATATATATATATATATAGATAGATAGATAGATAGATAGATAGATCTATATATATAGATAGATATATTTAGAAATATATGTTACTATACAGTTAGACAGACTGAGCTTTTTCACGTATCTGTTCATTCATTAGGAGATGGTACCGCTATGAACTCTGGGAGTTGTAGTCTGGCTCGTCTATGAGGCTTTAGAACTGAAAGTTAACCATAACAGTGGTTTAATAGTTTAAATGTGAAACACAACGTGCTTATTATTAACACACAGAAGTGGACATACTTTGAAAATCTGTTTTAATTTGAAAGGTCTCTGTAAAGGACGGTCACAGCATCACCTGTGCGCACAATGAACTATCGATACAACTCGTTTTAAAGACGATACAAGGCGCTGTGTGGTTACCTTTCACTGAATACTGAATGTTGGGTGTGTGTTACTCACCCCTGTGCTGACACCTTTGACTTCTGACCCCGTGCACCGTCTCTCCATGGTCACGTTCACTCCAAAAACGAAAGAGAAGAAGGAAAGGTGCGGATCCTGAGACGCACCCAGACGCGTAAAGGCGCAGCGCAGCGTGGATGGCGCTATCAAGTGTCCTCCAAAGTCCGGCTCCTGGCTTTAATTTCGACAACGCTGCACGGTAAGTGCACACCTGGTCTACTTCTGATGATTAATCATCATCATCTGGTTAAAAATATAACATCGAGCTTCTCATAAACCGTCGCTTTGTGAAGGAGAGAAAGTGAAAGTAAACCTGGTTGTTTTCCTCTGGTTCGTGTTTTTTGGCCTCTAATAATAAGTGATTCTTCAACCTGTCTCTAGGAATGCTGCGTTGGGGAGAAATGATGGGGGACACACTCCCAAACCCCTAAAAACTGGCACCACTATAGCTGGAGTGGTTTTCAAGGCGAGTAATGGAACTGCACTGGTTTTATACTAATAAGGAGATAATTCAGTCTAACAAACACTGAATCATTTCACTCAATAACACTGATATGTTTCCTCAATAAACTGATATTAAAATGATATTAAACAAATAGATAGATAGATAGATAGATAGATAGATAGATAGATAGATAGATAGATAGATAGATAGATAGATGATAGATAAATGATAGATAGATAGATAGATGATAGATAGATAGATAGATAGATAGATAAATGATAGATAGATAGATAGATAGATAGATAGATAGATAGATAGATGATAGATAGATAGATAAATGATAGATAGATAGATAGATAGATAGATAGATTGATAGATTGATAGATATCTTTCTTTAGTATTTCTTTAATATTTCTCATGCAGCTGTAACGTCATGTTATAATATGATGGACATTTGGACCTACTGTATGGTTATTAATGGGGAGAGAAATGTCTTCTAAACCAGGGGTTCTTCATCTTGGGGTCACAATCCACTGGGAGGGGGTGGTCAGATGCTTTCAAGAAAGTAAGATTATTTTCTAAACAATTCAAGCCCAATTTTGCCTTTTTAAAAAAAATTTTAACCATTTTTCTACAACTTTACCAAACTTGCCATATTTTTGCTCCTTTTAATGTATTTTTGCTACATTACTCCATTTCTGACACTTCTACATCACATTACAATGACTTTTCTGCCACATTTCTTCCACTTTCCAGACATGTTTAGCACTTATTTTTCCACCTAATGTCACATATGTTCATCCATTATTGTCACTTTTAACCTCTTTTCACCATATTTCATGCTTATCTTTCCCAATTTAACCATATCTGCCACTTTTTCTGTCTGTTTTTATCCACTCTAATTTATAACTTTTAACTAATTTCTGTGGTTTTTAAAATTCCATTTCACCAACTTTTCCACCATTTTTGGTCATTTTGAACCATTTTATTAGTGATTAAAACCAGGATTTCCATCTTTAAGATGACTATAATAATAATAATAAACGTTCCTGGATAACAGTGGATATTATTCAGATGAATAAATAAATGTGGTTATCACAGATTCATAGAACAATAGACCATCATTTTACTGACTTTATGGATGGACCCCAAAAATCTCTCCTTTATTCCCCCTTATAGATGGTCCTGTCTCCACATGACTGTTCTTCAATGTTCATGTCTGTGTTCAACCACCTTCAGCTACAGTGGGGGTCCCCGCTCTCTGGGACCTTTATTTTGCTGAAAAGGTTGAGAACCACTGGTCTAAATGGCCGGATTTGGCCCCCGAGCCTCGAGTTTGACACTTGTGGCCTAAGGTCTTGGTTAAAAATTGATGAAAATATAACGTTCCTGGTCGAGGAAATTAAAAACACAAAGTTACAAAGTGAGGGAAGTTTTCTGATCACTAAACATATTATACAGTATATAAACCATGTGTTTTGTTCTGCGTCTGCTGGTGCAGGATGGGGTGGTGCTGGGGGCTGACACCAGGGCGACCTCCAGTGAGGTGGTGGCGGACAAGGCGTGCGCCAAAATTCACTACATTTCCCCCAACATATAGTGAGTTTATCAGACATACGGTACAATGTGGTGCTGGTGTTCATTGATAACCCTCTGATGTTACGTTTCTCAGCTGCTGTGGAGCAGGCACTGCAGCAGACACTGAGAAAACCACGGATCTGCTCTCCTCCAACCTCACCATCTTCTCTCTGAACAGTGGGCGGAACCCTCGCGTGGTGATGGCCGCCAACATTCTGCAGGACATGCTTTACAGGTGACGTGTCATATGCACGCTTTACATCTTTAACTCATCACTCACTTCTTATTTAAACTTTAATGTTCCTGGCTTACAGGTATCGTGGTCAAATTGGAGCCAATCTGATTTTAGGTGGAGTGGATTGTACTGGGAACCACTTGTACAAAGTGGGTCCATACGGGAGTGTGGATAAAACGGCTTATCTTTCAATGGGTATGTCATTTGTTTTAGGTTTTTTTTTAGAGAAGTTTAAATCCTGAGTCTCCTTAAGGCAGACATACACTGTGTGATTTTTGGCCCATTTTGAGCCGACCTTTAACTTATGCGTCTATTTTGTGGGATTGTGCGAGTCTGTGGTAGAACGTGTGTAGTGCATCGTGTAGTATACATAGTGTAGTATACATGGTGTAGTATATATAGTGTAGTATACATAGTGTAGTATACATGGTGTCGTATACATGGTGTAGTATATATAGTGTAGTATACATGGTGTAGTATATATAGTGTAGTATATATAGTGTAGTATACATGGTGTAGTATATATAGTGTAGTATATATAGTGTAGTATACATGGTGTAGTATATATAGTGTAGTATACATGGTGTAGTATATATAGTGTAGTATATATAGTGTAGTATACATGGTGTAGTATATATAGTGTAGATCTGTTGTATTGATCTGTTGTATTGATCTGTTGTAGTGATCTGTTGTATTGATCTGTTCTAGGATCTGGAGATCTTGCTGCTCTGGGGATTTTAGAAGACGGGTTTAAACCTGACCTGGAGGTAAACGCACAGGGCTATTATTTACACCTGATTTTGTCTTTTGAACATGAAATACTAAACGTAGAAACTATACTAAGTAGTCTGATAACACAAAACTAAAAATATAAAATAAAAAAGATAAAAAAGCATGTCGTTCAGGAACAAGAGGAAACATCAGAAATCATCTGAACTGGTTTCCATCTTTACAAACATGTGACTCCAGCAGAATAAATTCAGAATATTTATTTACGATGATTTAATAACTGGGGATCATACACCAAATAAATCTGCTTTAATTAATGTATTTGTAAGATTTCTGAGTCAACTCTTAATCCAGATATTCTGACAATAATCCAGATTAGGTCAGATTTAACTCTACTAGTACTACTATGAGTGAAATAGGATTTAAAAAGCTAATGTTGTGGTGGATAATAAATCTTTAATGGATTTAAAGAGTTAAACCACAGACAAAGGACATAAAACTGACTTTATGTTATTGAATCAGGGCCAACAAATGAGGATAATCTGGTTCCAAAACCAGCGATACCAGATGGAACCTATAACGTTAAAAACCTTGTTCACACTGAGGCTAAATATCTCTGTTGATTCTCCACCTTTACTTTGAAAGTTCTGAAAACATTTGAAATGAGAAAGTGACCAAGTAGAATATCAACATGTGATCATTTGATCCATAAAACTCACATAGACACATTTTACAGATTATCAGAGACGTTCCATTGTGCTACTGACTAAACTTCCTGTTAACTTCAAAACAAAAGCCCAGGTCTTTTACTTTGTCCACTACTGGGTGCATTCAGGGATTGTTATGGATTAAAATGAACATGTCCATATTGCCTTTCATATATTTGCTTGTTTATTCCAATAATGACGTAAAGCATTTACCTAAATTACCCTCTGGCCCCGCCCACATCAGGCGCAGGTAAACAGAACTACAAAATAAAATACAAAAAAGGTAACGTTAGAAATAAATCATGGCTCCTACAAGCCCTAGTGTTAAAAGAAACCCTTCTTCTTCTTCTATCAGATGGAGCAGGCGAAGGATCTGGTGCGCGCTGCGATCCAGGCGGGCATCATGAGCGACCTCGGCTCGGGCAACAACATCGACATCTGTGTGATCACCAGAGACGGCGTGGACTACATCCGACCGTACCAGGAGTCAGAGTTCACTGACGACAGGTAACTGCGTGGTCTTTAGTGTCCTGTTACTGTGTGGATTCAGAACTTCGTCCTTCCTGTTTCTTAGGACAATAAAGTACAAGTATCGTCCAGGCACGACGCGGGTGCTGACTGAAAAAGTCGTCCCCCTGAAGCTTGAAGTGGTCCATGAAAGTGTGAAGAAGATGGTTACAGGATGAGCTTTGGAGCAGAGTGACGTCACAGCGTCATGTTCACTGTTTAAACTCAATCAGCAACTATTCACATCGCAAACATCTGGAAACATCTGTTTAACTCAATAATAAAATGTTCTTTAAACCTTGCTTCATGTTGTCTAGTTTTTACGCTGCATCATCACAATTCAATCCCAGAGCTGATTAAATGTAATTTAAAAAAAAAGCATTTTATAAAGGATATAAAGTTCTATTTAATTTTTTTTCCACAATTGGAATATATTTAACAAATAATTTTATGGGATATTAAATGTTTCAGATTATTTTTTATTATTAATTCAATTAATAAAAAACTACAGGTGATTGAAGGGCACATAGTTAAAAGAAACAGACTAAATATAATGCAATAAAAATAAACTAAATACTGAATTAAACAGGTTTTAAAACTAAAAGGTACAAAGTTTAGTGCAAATGACAAATATATATATAAACATATTTCATAAAAAATAAGGTTGTAATGAAGTATAAAATGTATATTTCATCTTAAATAATTTGTATTTGATAAAAGTTCAATCTTTGAATTGTGAATTATTACAACAAACACTAAAGTGTGAAACTGTCAGTAGTAAAACAAACTAAATATTAAACAGATAATGACTTTTTATTCATTCAACTTAAAGGACAACTAATCATAAACTTTATTACCTGATGGTCTGATCTGCCTCTTCTAAACCTGTGCGTTTCACTTCCTCCTAGAAACTGATGACGCAATGATTTCAAGCATTCCTATTGGCTCAACTTTAACATTTTAGTTTCATTTATTAAAAACCTCTTTAATATCTATGCTTCTGAGTAATGTATCAACATTTGAGGGAAAAGTTAATCAACAATCAAGTTTATGGATTAAAGTTGGTAGATTTGTGGTTTTATTTTGAAGTTTTAAAACAAACACGACAATTTTGGACATTTGTTCAAGTCTCTTTCACTTTCGAATTTGCTGCGCTGGGAATTCATCGATCTGGACTTCAACAAACCGTATCGACCAAACTGTATATTTCTGAGTTGATTTATTGATTAGTTTGGTTCCTCCAGGTGTTTTAAAGTATGGCTCTGTTTGATGTCAGTGGGTACAAACCCTATTCTGACCTCCGGGGACACATTATTGCTCCGGGACAGACGGATCTCATGGACAGACCCAACCACTACAGCTTTGGTACCATGACTCAGCAGTTCTCTGTTCCTTTGGGTGTAGACGTGAGTATAAACACAGACTTTTTCATTATTTCAAATCAAAGCTGTAGCTGCTGTAACAGCAGAGCGTCAGACGCGGTGTATCACCTGACTTTGTGCGTCTCCATGCGTCCGCGGCGCGTAAAGACGCACAAAGTCTAAGAACTATCAGATCAACCCAGATGTGTGTAATAAACCCTGGTGGAGTGTCATTCAACCCTTCTTTGGTGTCACGTCCTCAGCCCTCGGGGTTTGTACAGTCCTGTAACCGTGACGGAGGAGTTTGTATCGAACTGAACCACGGCACCACCACCCTGGCCTTCAAGTTCAGACACGGAGTCATCGTGGCTGTGGACTCCAGGGCCTCTGCAGGGAAATATCTGGGTATGAGCCACTCTTTGACTTTGGTTCATTTCTAACACCTGTAAATATCCATCAGTGAATAAAGTTACAACCTGTGTTTATCTGAAGTCATGGAAAGAGATGATGGACGTACATTTGTGTCTTTATTATTCAAGAAAAATCACTTCAATCTAATAAAAGTATTCAAATGTACATTTTTTTAGGTGCAAAATATGATTTTATTCATTTTAACATTTATTTTCTTTGATTGAATAATAAAGACACAAATCTACCTCCATAAACAATAAGTTAAATACAATAAACCAAACACACCTAATAAAAAGTCGTGTCCCCCTGGATTTGACACGTCAGTGAAAAATAATCATAAACTAAGTAATAATGAGTTGTGTTGACTTCATTTTAGTGTTTAAGTCAGTGATTAGATACATATATATATATATATATATATATATATATATATATATATATATATATATATATATATATATATCACTGATATTATCACCTCTAGGTCAGACATGGGCAACAGGAGGCTCGGGGGCCACATGCGGTCCATGGTCTAATTTTGTGTGGCCCC